>NC_084739.1:55710334-55812834 GCF_033978785.1 Entelurus aequoreus
TACTGCAATTAAGCTCCGAGCACAGCGTTTCATTGTGGGTGGTGTCAGGCCTCCAGTTTGGACACATAGTGCATGAAATAATATGAATAATAACTAAGAGCCCTGTATCAATATTATTGTATTTTCACAATATTGTGAGATGCAGTAGTTGTGTAACTTTACTCTCTTACAAAGATATAAAGAGTCCATTATTTCTATGGTAACTCAAGGATGTACACAGTGCGGCCCGAGGGCCAATTGTGGCCTACAGACAGAGTTTAGTTGGCCCGCAGCATATGGTCAGAAAAAAAACAACATTGAAAATGTAGGAAAAAGCAGCCAAAAATTGGAATGTAATAAAAAAAGCTGATATTTACAAACTAATAATTCACAATATATTGTTAGTCACCTATAACACAGAGCTGACACAGTTTTGTCTTAAAAAATAAATAAAAAAATAATTATATATATATATATATATATATATATATATATATATATATATATATATATATATATATATATATATATATATATATATATATATATATATATATCCATCCATCCATCTTCTTCCGCTTATCCGAGGTCGGGTCGCGGGGGCAGCAGCTTAAGCAGGGAAGCCAAGACTTCCCTCTCCCCACCCACTTCGTCCAGCTCCTCCCGGGGGATCCCGAGGCGTTCCCAGGCCAGCCGGGAGACATAGTCTTCCCAACGTGTCCTGGGTCTTCCCCGTGGCCTCCTACCGGCCGGACGTGCCCTAAACACCTCCCTAGGGAGGCGTTCGGGTGGCATCCTGACCAGATGCCCGAACCACCTCATCTGGCTCCTCTCGATGTGGAGGAGCAGCGGCTTTACTTTGAGCTCCCCCCGGATGGCAGAGCTTCTCACCCTATCTCTAATGGACAGCCCCGCCACCCGGCGGAGGAAACTCATTTCGGCCGCTTGTACCCGTGATCTTGTCCTTTCGGTCATAACCCAAAGCTCATGACCATAGGTGAGGATGGGAACGTAGATCGACCGGTAAATTGAGAGCTTTGCCTTCCGGCTCAGCTCCTTCTTCACCACAACGGATCGATACAGTGTCCGCATTACTGAAGACGCCGCACCGATCCGCCTGTGGATCTCACGATCCACTCTTCCCTCACTCGTGAACAAGACTCCGAGGTACTTGAACTCCTCCACTTGGGGCAGGGTCTCCTCCGCAACCCGGAGATGGCACTCCACCCTTTTCCGGGCGAGAACCATGGATTCGGACTTGGAGGTGCTGATTCTCATCCCAGTCGCTTCACACTCAGCTGCGAACCGATCCAGCAAGAGCTGAAGATCCTGGCCAGATGAAGCCATCAGGACCACATCATCTGCAAAAAGCAGAGACCTAATCCTGCAGCCACCAAACCAGATCCCCTCAACGCCTTGACTGCGCCTAGAAATTCTGTCCATAAAAGTTATGAACAGAATCGGTGACAAAGGGCAGCCTTGGCGGAGTCCAACTCTCACTGGAAACGTGTCCGACTTACTGCCGGCAATGCGGACCAAACTCTGGCACTGATCATACAGGGAGCGGACCGCCACAATCAGACAGTCCGATACCCCATACTCTCTGAGCACTCCCCACAGGACTTCCCGAGGGACACGGTCGAATGCCTTCTCCAAGTCCACAAAACACATGTAGACTGGTTGGGCAAACTCCCATGCACCCTCAAGGACCCTGCCGAGAGTATAGAGCTGGTCCACAGTTCCACGACCAGGACAAAAACCACACTGTTCCTCCTGAATCAGAGGTTCGACTATCCGGCGTAGCCTCCTCTCCAGCACACCTGAATAGACCTTACCGGGAAGGCTGAGGAGTGTGATCCCACGATAGTTAGAACACACCCTCTGGTTTCCCTTCTTAAAGAGAGGAACCACCACCCCGGTCTGCCATTTCAGAGGTACCGCCCCCGATGTCCACGCGATGCTGCAGAGTCTTGTCAACCAAGACAGCCCCACAGCATCCAGAGCCTTAAGGAACTCTGGGCGGATCTCATCCACCCCCGGGGCCTTGCCACCGAGGAGCTTTTTAACTACCTCAGCAACCTCAGCCCCAGAAATAGGAGAGCCCACCACAGATTCCCCAGGCCCTACTTCCTCATAGGAAGACGTGTTGGTGGGATTGAGGAGGTCTTCGAAGTATTCCCTCCACCGATCCACAACATCCGCAGTCGAGGTCAGCAGAACACCATCCTCACCATACACGGTGTTAATAGTGCACTGCTTCCCCTTCCTGAGGCGGCGGATGGTGGTCCAGAATCGCTTCGAAGCCGTCCGGAAGTCGTTTTCCATGGCTTCCCCGAACTCCTCCCATGTCCGAGTTTTTGCCTCCACGACCGCCGAAGCCGCACACCGCTTGGCCTGTCGGTACCTGTCCGCTGCCTCAGGAGTCCTATGAGCCAAAAGAACCCGATAGGACTCCTTCTTCAGCTTGACGGCATCCCTCACCGCCGGTGTCCACCAACGGGTTCTAGGATTACCGCCACGACAGGCACCAACTACCTTGCGGCCACAGCTCCAATCAGCCGCCTCGACAGTAGAGGTGCGGAACATGGTCCATTCGAACTCAATGTCCAGCACCTCCCTCGTGATATGTTCACAGTTCTTCCGGAGGTGGGAATTGAAACTCTCTCTGACAGGAGACTCTGCCAGACGTTCCCAGCAAACCCTCACAATGCGTTTGGGCCTGCCAGGTCTGTCCGGCATCCTCCCCCACCAACGCAGCCAACTCACCACCAGGTGGTGATCGGTAGAAAGCTCCGCCCCTCTCTTCACCCGAGTGTCCAAAACATGAGGCCGCAAATCCGACAACACAACTACAAAGTCGATCATGGAACTGCGGCCTAGGGTGTCCTGGTGCCAAGTGCACATATGGACACCCTTATGTTTGAACATGGTGTTTGTTATGGACAATCTGTGACGGGCACAAAAGTCCAATAACAAAACACCGCTCGGGTTCAGATCCGGGCAGCCATTCTTCCCAATCACGCCTCTCCAGGTTTCACTGTCGCTGCCAACATGAGCATTGAAGTCCCCCAGTAGAACGAGGGAATCACCCGGGGGAGCACTCTCAAGTACTCCCTCGAGTGAATCCAAAAAGGGTGGGTACTCTGAGCTGCGGTTTGGCGCGTAAGCGCAAACCACAGTCAGGACCCGTTCCCCCACCCGAAGGCGGGGGGAATCTACCCTCTCGTCCACCGGGTTGAACTCCAACATGCAGGCTCTGATCCGGGGGGGCAACAAGAATTGCCACCCCAGCCCGTCGCCTCTCAGTGCCGGCAACGCCAGAGTAGAAGAGAGTCCAGCCCCTCTCGAGAGAACTGGTTCCAGAGCCCTTGCTGTGCGTCGAAGTGAGTCCGACTATGTCTAGTCGGAACTTCTCCACCTCGCGCACTAGCTCAGGCTCCTTCCCCCCCAGCGAGGTGACGTTCCACGTCCCAAGAGCTAGCTTCTGTAGCCGAGGATCGGACCGCCAAGTGCCCTGCCTTCGGCTGCCGCCCAGCTCACATCGCACCCGACCTCTATGACCCCTGCTATGGGTGGTGAGCCCATTGGAGGGGGAACCCACGTTGCCTCTTCGGGCTGTGCCCGGCCGGCCACCAGGCGCTCGCCATCGTGCCCCACCTCCGGGCCTGGCTCCAGAGGGGGGCCCCGGTGACCCGCGTCCGGGCGAGGGAAATCTGGGTCCATAGGTTTTATTTTTCATTGAGGTCTTCGATTATATATATATATATATACATATATATATATATATATATATATATATATATATATATATATATATATATATATATATATATATATATATATATATATTTATAAAAATATTTATTTATATATTTATAAAAATGCTAAACACACATATATATACACATATATATATATATATATATATATATATATATATATATATATACACATATATATATATATATATATATATATATATATATATATATACACACATATATATATATATATATATATATATATATATATATATATATATATATATATATATATATATATACACACATATATATATATATATATATATATATATATATATATATATATATATATATATATATATATATATATATATATATATATATATGTGTATATATATGTGTGTTTAGCATTTTTATAAATAAAAATGTTCAAAATGTCCTGTGCCTACTTAATATTGAAGCTCTTGAAAATAAAATAAATTAGAATAAAAATTTAAACAAATTTTGGTTAGTTTATTGGTTAATTATAAAAATAATACTAACTTATGGATTAATTAACTTCAAAATTCAAAAAGCTGAAATGTTAGAACTAATAATTAATAATAATATACTTAGTCACCAGTAGCAGAGAGCTGAAACAAATAAGTATCTTTAAATTGTATAGAGAAAGAGAGATATTCACCAAGAGGGGAGTATTTCCGGTTCCGGGTTGAAGGGAACTAGGAAGTCACCAGTTGAGCTGTTCTTGTTGTAACTGTCTCAGTGGAAAGTAAAGGATTGATGCACTTTATCTTCGACCCTGCCTCATCAATCGTACACCTTCACATTGGTAACCCAAATAACAACAAGAAGGACAATGCAGCTGGACGCGTGCTGCTCACTAATAGCGATGCGGCTAATGTCAGCGCTATATATGCCGCGACAATCAAATTGCCCGACTTTTGGCAGAACAATCCACGCCCGTGGTTTTAGCATATCGAAGCCCAGTTCCAGCTGAGAGGAATTATGCAAGATGTGACAAAATACTTCCATGTTGTGGCCGTGCTGGATTAATCTAGAACGGCCAGAGCAATGGCCGTATTGGAGGATCCCCCAGCGAGCGGCAAGTACGACACTTTTACGACTGTTTGAGCTATATGAGATCGAAAAGGCAGACAGCTTGCTGTCCCTGAATGACCTCAGCAATAGCAGACCTTCTGAGTTAATAGAAGGAATGCTGGCTGTGCTGGGCTCGGCAGACCCCTCATTCCTGTTGGTACACATCTTCCTAGGTCAGCTCCCGGCACAGGTGCGCACTACGCTAGCCAGCTCTCTCCTCACTTCAACCAAGGGCAGGGGCTCTGGCTATGGAGGTAGACAGGATTTTCCACATTTCAGCAATTGATAGACACTGTGCTACGCCATTTTTGTTTGGTGGCCAGTGCGTCAAAAGAGGAGCACCTTGGACACCTCTAAAAACTCTTCAAGAGGCTTATCGAACACGGCCTCATCATCAACCCGGCAAAGTATGTTTGGCCGGGCAGCCATTACCTTCCATGTCCACCATGTCACACATCAAGGGATTATCCTTCTTCCAGCAAGAGTGGAGGCTGTCAACAGGTGCCCACATTTGCGCACTGTAAAGGCCAGGCAGGAGTTCCTGTGCATGGTGAACTTTTACAACTGGTTCCTGCACCGCGCTACCCACCTCATGTGCATTTTGTATAATGCCTTGTGAGGCAAGAGACCAACAGAGGAGGTGAATTGGTTTCCAACGATGACAGATGCATTTGCAGCTGCTAAAAATGTTTTGGCTAGCGCTGCTCTACTGGCGCATCCATCACAGACTGTCGAAATTGCCTTTCCAAAGGATGCATCTAACTATGCAGTGGGAGTGGTATGTGTAGGGGGCGTTTTGCAGCTACTGGCCTTATTTAGCAGGAAGCCTTAGGATATTGTTCAGGGGAGTGTGTAGGTAACATTTATTTGTGCATCTGGTTTGTGGGAGGAATGTCTCATCGACACAAAAAAAAAGCGATCCACATATGCAACTTCAATACAAATACAAATACAAAATCAAGCATATTTATATTTAATCTCAAATATATATTTACAAATACACGTTTATTTATACAAATTCTTGATTTATTTGTATGTCACATTTTTATATTTATAAATTGTATTTGTATATATTTTAAAATCTCAAAAATATATATACAAATATTTATTTATATAAATGATTTATTTATTTGTATATCACATTTGTATTTGTATTTGTATTTTTATTAATATATGCATATGTATTAATATCATATATATATATATATATATATATATATATATATATATATATATATATATATATATATATATATATATATATATATATATATATATATATATATATATATATATATATATATATATATATATATATAAGTTGATGTGAGACAATTCTACTTCCATAGAAATACGTCCCTGGAAACATAAGGACTTTGAATATGACCAATGTATGACCATGTAACTACTTGGTATCGGATCGATACTCACATTTGTGGTATCATCCAAAACTAATGTAAAGTATCAAACAACAGAAGAATAAGTGTTTATTACATTTTGACAGAAGTGTAGATAGAACATGTTTAAACAGAAAATAACCAGATATTAACAGTAACTGAACAAGTACATTAATAATCCCTTTTTTTTACATAATTTTGACGAAATAACAGAATGGGAAATGAAACAATATGTTACTGCATACATCAGCAGAACAATTAGGATCCTTTGTTTGCTTACTTACTACTAAGTTGTCTAGTACGTTCACTATTTTATTTAAGGCCAAAATTGTTTTTCGATTGCCATAAGAAACTTACGTTTGATTCACCATAACATTTTTTGTTAAAATAAAGCCAATAATGCAATTCTTGTGGTCCCCTTTATTTAGAAAAGTATAGAAGAGTATCAAAATACCGGTACCAAAATATTGGTATCGGGACAACCCTACTTGCGGTGAAGCTCAGCCGTTTTGGCTGCCCAATCTGGCCAGTGTGGACTGTTACAAGTGTAGATTGTTGTGTAAATTTCTATTAGTTTTAGTGAATTCTGAGGGGGGCTGTCTGGTGATCACAATAGGTATGTATATACAGAGAGAGATATTCACCAAGAAGTCACCAGTTGAGCTGTTGAGCTGTTCCTGTTCTGTCTAAGTAGGAGGTAAAGGATTGATGCACTTAATCTTTGACTTCTGCCTCATCAATCGTACACCTCCACAAAATATATAAATATCTGTTTTCAACATTTTTTGAACCAAAAACAATTAAAATAAATGAAAATGGCCCCCGCATACTTTGACTTTTCAGTATGTGGCCCTTGGTGGAAAAAGTTTGGACAGCCCTGAACTTTATTATAGAAAATCATTTTTTCTCAATAACAATGCAGTAAAGTATTTGTGTACCTTTAGTAGAGAAACATTCTGTAAGTATGTCAAGTAATATTGGTTGGTTGGTTGGTTGGTTGGTTGAAGTTTATTTCGAACATGTATACAGTTTCAATATGATACATCACATATGTTGACAATATGCCCGAAAAGGAGTAGGAAGTTGCTATTTTCATTTTATTTGGGAATTTGCCAGTTGGAAATGACAGATTGCGAATATAAAAAAATAAAGGGAACACTAGAATAACACATCGTAGATCTGAATGAATGACATATTCTTAATAAATACTCTGATCTTTACATAGTGGATTGTGCTGACAACAAAATCCCACAAATGATATCAATGGAAATCAAATTTATTAACCCATGGAGGTCTGGATTTGGACTCAGACTCACAATTAAAGTGGACAAACAAACTCCAGGCTGTCTATTCCAATTGCACAACAGCATGTGAAATTGCTTGTCAATCAGTGTTGCTTCCTAAGTGGACAGTTTGATTTCACAGAAGTGTGATTGACATAGAGTGTGTAGTTTAAGTGTTCCCTTTGTTTTTTTAAGCAGTCAATTACTTCTTTTTTCGCTTTCATATCACTTCCATGACAGTCAGTTGAGGTCTTGGATTTAAATGTGTGTGTGTGTGGGGGGGGGGACCTGCAACGAAGCGGGGTGTGTCAGGATCGGCTTCGAGATTAGTAACAGGTGCGTAGATGACACAGCTGTGAGTGTTTGTCTGATCACCTGTCGTTCGCTTAAAGGCAGCGGTCGGGAAAGAGAGGAGGTTGTTGATGATGGAGAACAAGTACGAGCACGAGCATGAGAGAGAGGGAGGACTGACACGTAACGCAAGGACTGAGAAGGAACACAAAAAATATTTATTGAAAAATAAATCACTGTTCAAGACCATGAATGCAGCTGTCATGTCCTTGGGGGGTGATCCAATGGACCCGGAAGCAAGAGGCTTCCACAAAATGTTTTTACAATTTTGAATATTTCCTATTTTGTCACGTTTTTTGTTTTTTTTCCAAATATTTTTATTGAATTTTGCAGACAATACAGCATGATGAATCATGGCAACAGCAAGTTGGAGTATCTGCACATTTTTCAATATGTAACATAATAAACCCCATCCCTTACAATACCCACCCACTTAATTCCCAAGGTAATTGTCGCCTAGTGCCCACAACAAATATAGACACACATGAATATATGCAAACTTAGCTTCAATCTAACAAACTATATTGAAGTAAATAAAGAGTAAATAAGGTAAAATAAATAAATAAATAATACATAAGATATACAATAAAATATAACGTAAAAGTAAATAAACACAAGGAATGAGGGGGGCGGGGGGGGGTCTTCAGCGGTCAGTTCTGTCTAAGTTGTGTTACCCGAATCGCTTGGGGTGATGTCAAGCTTGTCCCTAATAAGGTCCAGGAGGGGGCCTCAAGTTTTATGGAAAGATGCCACAGATCCTTTCTGCGAGAACCGAAGCTTCTCTAATTGCAGACACCGCAAGACATCTTGTATCCAACTGTTATGGCTCGGCGGAGACCCAAGCTTCCATTTAAAAAGAATTGTACGCCTAGCCAGCAGAGTCGTTAACGCAATGACATGACGAGCGGTTGCAGGTAAACCGTCCACCTGCGGAACGCCAAAAAGGGCAGTCAGCGGGCTGGGTGTTATTGTTCTATCAAGGGCCTGCCCGACAGTGTCAAAAATAGCCGACCAAAAACTTGAGAGTTTTGGGCACGTCCAGAACATGCAAATGGTCAGCTGGGGATTGTCTACAGCGGTTACAAGCGTAGCTATGGTTGGGGTATATTTTAGCCAGTCTAGCATTAGTGAAATGTGCTTTATGTAGTATCTTACATTGTATTAGGCCATGCCTAGCGCATATAGATGATGAATGCACCAGCCTCAAAGCTTCTCTCCACCGCCCGTCAGGTATAGGTGCCCCAAGGTCATGCTCCCAGGATTCTCTGGCAGGTGAAGTGTTGAGTGGATTCAGAAAGCAGATTTCATTATATATTACAGATATCAAACGTCGTTTGTCAGAGTCAAAGGAGAGAAACCGATCAATTTCTGCTTCTGGGGGGCGGTTGGGAAAATGAGGAAATTGTTTTTTAATAAAATGCCTTATTTGAAGGTATCGAAAGAAATGTGTATTAGGTATATTGTATCTTGTTGACAGAGAAGCGAACGAAGAGAACACTCCATCGTGGTACAGGTCGTTGAGGATTTTAAGGCCGTTAGTCGACCAGGTGCGAAACGCAGAATCAGAGCAGGCAGGGATAAAGGCGGGGTTGTTCAAAATCGGAGCACCGCTGGAAGCTTTGTGCAGGCCATGATGTTTCCTAAATTGAGTCCAAATTTTAATAGTATTTTTAACAACTGGGTTTAGGGAGGTCCCCAATGAACTAAGGGTAGCTGTGAGCAAATCACCGCGTGCAGGGAACCATTAGACGATGCTACCTCTATGTGAGCCCAAGGTGGACAGGCGGCTGGGGAGTCGCAGCAGACCCAGTACAGAAGTTTATTAATATTGCAGGCCCAAAAATAATTTCTAAAGTTTGGAAGTGCTAGACCACCCTCCGTCTTAGGGAGCTGTAGAATGGCTTTCCTAAGGCGGGCTGGCCTGTTTTGCCAAATGAAAGCAAGAAGTTGTTGATCAAGGCCAACAAAAAATGATTTGTTGAGACATATAGGGATGTGTTGAAAGAGATATAAAAATTTCGGAAGTAAAATCATTTTTATGAGGTTAATGCGGCCAACCAGGGATAGGGGGAGGGCAGCCCACCTGGACAAGTCCGATTTACATTTGTCTAACAGTGCTTGAAAGTTTTTACGAAACAGCTCTGTGGGAGAATTCGAGACAAACACGCCCAGATATTTAAAACCGTCCTCCGAGATCTTAAAGGGGAATTGTGAGCGCGGGAGTGACCTTGCCAAATTATTCACAAAAAATAGTTCGCTTTTCTGAATATTCAGTTTGTACCCTGACAAACGACCGAACTGATCTAGAATCGATAGTATATGGGGAAGCGAGGACGATGGGTCCGAAACGAACAACAGAAGATCATCTGCATATAGGGAGAGCTTATGAACCCGACCGAAACGAGTGATACCCTTAAATTCCTCCGAATTCTTAAGCCAAATAGCAAGCGGTTCAATGGCTATATTAAACAGCAAGGGTGAAAGCGGACATCCCTGCCGGGTCCCACGCTGGAGAGGGAAGTAAGCTGAACGGATGCCGTTAGTATGTACGGAGGCAAGCGGAGTCTCGTACAGGACTCTAACCCAAGAAATAAATTTAGGATCAAAACCAAATTTCTCCATAATAAAAAATAAGTAGCCCCACTCCACCCTATCGAACGCCTTCTCCGCATCCAGCGCCACCACAACCTCCGGAGTATGAGATGGCGGAGTGAGAACTATGTTCAACAATCTTCTGGTATTGAAGAATGGATGTCTCCCCAGCATGAAGCCTGTCTGATCGACCGAAATTATTGAGGGCATCACGGTTTGAAGACGCGTAGAGAGAACTTTCACCAGAATCTTACAGTCCACATTCAAAAGTGCGATCGGTCTGTAGTTACCACAAGAGGTAGCATCCCTGTCTTTCTTAAGAAGTAATGAAATGGAAGCCTCTGACAGAGTCCCTGGTAAGCGGCCGGCGTTGAAGGAATCATTGAACATTCTTGCTAAAATGGGGGATACCAGTAATGAGTAAGCCTTGTAAAATTCAACTGTGAAGCCATCAGGACCGGGCGACTTTCCATTTTGCATAGATCGAATTGCCTCCTGTATCTCTGGCACGGAAATGGGTCTACCCAGCTCCCTGGCAATGTTTACATCAATGCAAGGATATGTTAATGAATCGAGGGGGTTGGGGCAAATCGCGGAGATAGGAGAACATTCAGAAGTGTATAATTTAGTGTAAAATTCAGAAAAACACTTATTAATATCAACTGGATCAGAAGTATAACTACCATCGGGTAGTTTAATTTTGGGAATCGACCGCGATGCGCAAGCAGCCCTGGCCCGTTGAGCTAAAAGTCGGCCGGCCTGGTCTCCATGTTCATAGAAGCATTGTTTGGATTGTCGCAGTTGTCTTTCTACTATGTGTGTCATAAGCAGGTCATGTTCCGAATGTAGCAGAATACGTTTTTTATACAGGGATGGAGATGGACAAACAGCGTATACATTGTCGAGGTCGAGGAGTTCTTTAGCAATTTCCGTCAGCCTAGCCCTCTCAGTCCTCCTCATCCTGGAAATATAAGCGATCACCTGTCCCCGGACAGTAGCCTTAAGTGCTTCCCACAAGATGCTATTTTCAATGTCAGGGGTGTCATTAAACTCAATATAGGTACGCATTTCTGTTTCAACAAAATCTTTGAACTTAATGTCCGAGAGCAAGTGAGAGCTGAACCTCCACATTGTGCGGCCGGTCACACCTTGCGGAAATTTAATGTCGACTGAGATTGGCGCGTGGTCAGAGACGGCTATCGGGTGGTAGTCGCATGCGCTAATACAATGCAAGAGATTGTTATCTATTAAAAAGAAATCAATACGGGAAAACGAATGGTGAACGTGTGAGAAGAATGAAAATGCCTTCCCATGCGGGTTCCTGAATCTCCAGGGATCTGAAAGTCCTACTTGGTTTGCATAAGATGACACAGCCTCTGCTGCTTTGGATAGTGTATTTCGAGTATGGGAGGATCGATCAAGAATCGCATCCTGGACTAAGTTAAAATCCCCGCCTACGATTATGCGGTGGCTATCGACGTTGGGGATCCTAGCAAAAAGTCTTGTGAAAAAAGTGTCATCATCCCAGTTAGGTGCATACACAGAGACTAAAATTACGGGTTTGTTCTGTAACGTGCCCGAAACCACAACATAGCGACCTTCATTATCTTCTATAACGTCTGCTGGCTCAAACATAACACGCTTATGGATAATTATGGCCGAACCTCTAGCCCTAGCAGAAAATTTGGAATGGAATAAGTGGCTCATCCAAGACCTCTTAATACGGAGAATTTCTGATGTCTTCAGGTGTGTTTCTTGCAGAAACATAATGTCCCCTTTAAGATGCTGCAGCCGAGTTAAGACTTTACCAATTTTGACAGCGTTGTTCATGCCCTTGGTGTTCCAAGAGATGATACGCACTCCGCCACTCGTCATCCTACCAGCATCCGCCATCTATTAGACCCCAACAGTAAATCTGTGTGACACGCCTTAGACCCCACGGGGAGGGACGGGAGGGAGAGAGGGAAGACATAGCAGCAAAAAAATAAAAATAACAAAATAGTACAAAACACCAAACTAGTAATGACAGAAAGACACATTTCAACAAACCCCAACAGATTAGAATACAATTACCCTTACTACCCACCCTAAATAAGAACCTTATCTGAGCTCTCTCGCTCTTACTTAGCCTAACTTGACTAATGTTAACTTCCGGAGTCTCCTCCCTTACAGTAGCAGTAATGAACTCCATAAAGCGAAATAAGAATTTAAAGTGAGCCTACTATCATGAGACGCATCCCAACCTGAGTGTATAGTAATATAGGAAATATTAAACTGAAATAAACAAACAAGGCACATACCGAAATGTACAGTGCACTGCACCAGTAGCTTTAGTGATGTTTTTTGGACCAAGGAGTGCCTCATAATGTGCATACGAATAACTAGTTCAGATTAAAACAAATTAGGATGCATAATCAAAATGTGTTACAAATAGCTTGGCCCCTCAGGAAAAAGAAGAAAGAACGCCCGGTACGGAGCGGAACAAACAAACAGACCAAAAATAGTTACGACCATCCATGTTGGAAATTATGTGACCACCGTTAGCCAGTGTGTAAATGGCAACACTCAAACATTGCTTCCTATTATGAACACACATCTAAAATGGTGGTCAAGGCTTAGAACAGCAAAACAAACAAAGGCCCACAATGTCCACAGTGAATGTAAAGTTATCATAAGTCAGGCCTCTGAAAAAGTTGGAACTTACAGTCTTTATTCCAGGAGCTGCACAGTCCTGGTGCAAATTGTTGTCATGTCCAGCCGTATTTTAGTGGTAAATAGCCGTCCAAGCCCATCAGGTATCTTGCGTGCGGATTGATGTCAAGAAGTCCTCAGCCTCTGTAACCGATCCGAGTCTCTTCTTACCACCATCCTTCGTTACTATGACAAGCCTGGCCGGGAACAGTAATGCTGGTCGTAGGCCCATTTGGTAGAGCTTCGGCATCACATCGCGGTATTTTTGGCGTTGTTCCACCACTTCAGGTGCGTAGTCCTCGAAGATGGCGACGGGGTACCCTCGGTATTGTAGCTTGCCTCTCCTGGCCCTGGCCTCGCGGATAATTCTCTCCTTCACCTGGTACTTGTGTAGCCGTATCAGAACGGGCCTCGGTCTCTGGTCTGGCTTCGGCTTGCTAGCGAGTGTTCGATGAGCCCGGTCGCACTCCGGCGGTGATTCAAAGAAATCCTCGTCAAAAATCTCCTTCAGTAGTTCTGCAAAAAAGGTAGTTGGACGTGGCCCCTCCACGGACTCTGGTATGCCGACCACTCGGATGTTGTTTCGCCGACTCCGGGATTCGAGGTCGCTAACTTTAGCACGTAGCTTAGCCTCGATGTCCGTTAGCTTAGCACATGTTGCTTCCAGTGCTAGCAGGCGTTCGTCTTGCAAAGTAGCATTTTCTTCGAGTGAGGTAATTTTCTGAGAGTGTTCAGAGACCTTGGTGTGTACCTTATCAATCTTTGTCTCGAGTGTAGAAATTGCTGTCCTGAAGTCCGTGGAGAGGGCCTGGCGGTGTTCTTCCAGAAGATTAGCTATAGCCGACATACTGACTTCACCGGCACCTCCGTCGGAAGAGCTAGGTCCGGCCCCGGTATCTCTGGCGTTCCGCTTCGTCGTGTGAGTTGGCATTTCTTGCCGGTTGCAACTCCGGAGTAATATATTCACCCGCTCGCTGGCTTTGTTTATGGAGTTTTAAAAGAGTGGCAATGTAAAAAGTTGTGGGAGGGAGACTCAACACGTGTCTACTCCATCTTGCCCAAACCGGAAGTCCCCTTTTGTCACGTTTTTGAGGAACAATGAGTTGGGATTTCTATCCACTGTATGATGTCATTCAAGTCCCCAACTGACCCAGTTTCTGGTATCCTTGGTATCCTCTGGTATTGGTTCCAATATTTCCAAAGTAGTTATTGAAGCGGTCAACTGCTTTGTTCATAATGTACATTTTTATATTTCCATCTAAAAGGTATCGTGGGTATTATTTCTTAGCACCATTTTTAATGATACTATTTAGTATACCCCACAAAGCTCTCATAAATGCTATCATTTCCTACATGTACATAGTATTCTGGTTAGCTTGTTCTTATACTTTTTGTACTTATTTTCTGCCTCTATAGATTTTTGTGTTAAATGTATTTTTTTTGTTACAAGCATTTTTTAATCCCATTGTTGATTGTTCTTTTTTCACACCTCTTCACTGTACACATTGTCCCAACGTTGTTCTCTCAGATCATTCTCAAAGTCATTCATACTTCTGTGCGTAGTCTTTGAAATGTGTTTTTGTCTTTCCATGTTCCTCTTCCTTTAGTTCCCATCATATATTAGAAATACTGGTAGATGACCACTGATGTCAGATATTAGCAGACCACTTTTAGTCTTGTTGTCAAAACCATTAGTAAACATTTTATCAATAGGAATAGCACAGTGACTTTTGATTCTGCTTGGCCTTCCTCACACAGTTTCTTGCCGTCCATTCCAATCTTGACCCAGAGGTCATTGGACTATTCTTTGGTCTTACCTATGGTGGTGTAGAGCAGAGGTTCCTAACCTTTTTTGACCTTGGGACCTAACTTTTCCGCTGCAGAAGGGCTCGGGCCCACTCATATATTAACACTGAATTAGTAATCTTACTCTTGATTTGAATCCTAATCAACAATTATATCTAACCTATTTCCAGTTTACAACCTTGTCAAATGATATGAAACCATAAGTTTATCACAATTATTTGTATTTATTTAACCCATAAACCCTAGACCTAGGTCAGACTGATTAGAAAAGTAAGTACTAATCAAATAGACTGCATAAGAAGGGACTCGTACGTCACTGATGAAAAATAAATATACCATTTTGTAGGGCTAAAATAAACTAAATTAATAATGAATATGTGTCCTAACCAAACTGTCAATAAAATTTAAGTGCAAATGAAAATGCAGCTTCACCTCTTTAGTTATCATTTTTGCACCTAAGACACTATTGACTTTAGCTTCAAACTTCGTCTGTTTGTTTGACAATGTCATTACTGCCACAAGTGGTGTAAAAGTGTATTACAACTGAGTACAGCAGCAGCCCATACGGACCACAGCTGAGAAACATATATTTTTAGTGGCCCTGTAGGGGGCGTGCGGCCCAACAATGGGCCCCAGCCCTATGGTTAAGAAACCCTGGTGTAGAGGTTTGAATGAGGAAAGCATTTGTGTCACAGATGTATTTCATAAGGGTGTGACTTTTTTCACACACTTATTGGAGCCTTGACTATTGGCCAACACCTTTTTTGATGCGATAAAATATCAGCAGGAATAAGACATAATTTTATTATTTTGTAGTGTGGAATTTTAGAAGAAGGTGAAATTACTCAAACAGAGAGCAATATTAAGTATGAAAAACACTAACTCATTTTTTTAACATTTTGGAATGGTGTTATGGTGTCTTTAAAGTGAAGTGGGGTGGTAACTTGTTTTTTGGCAACACATATTGGGCACAATAATTCATGAAGTTAAACTCATGACGTAGCAAATTTACAATTATGGAAGGTCCGATGGTGGGTGGGATATTGATTAAAAATATATAACCCCTTGGATCCAAAAACTCACTGTATTATGTAAATGCTCAATCTAATGTTGTACAACATGCTGTAAACAGTGACGCAGTGGCATGGACTAATGCCTTCTTTAAGTTAAAGTGGAAAGGTTATCTTTTTTTTTGTTTTTGTTTTTGGCAACAAGTAGTGGCCGCAATAACCCATGAAGTTTCTTTACTTGCATGCTGCTTCTGCCTCCTGCTGTTCCTCTGCATCTTGGAATCACAAACCTCAACACCAAGCCCGGCCGTGACAAATACTTGGTTAGTATTATGGTTATTTGGTTATTTGTAAATGACATGACTAAAATACCAGAAAAGACCAACCTTGTGTGTTTATTGGAGGACATTTAGATGCTAACTGGCTGTTCAGCTTTGCACAAGTAAACACGCTGCATGACTGCTTGTGTCAGAGATTATATCACACATTACATGCAAACCCATGTAATCCCATACTTGTTTTTTTTGTGCTGATATCGTGCTGATATCTGATATCAATATTAGATCAGGACACCCCTTGCATTTCTTACAGATAAGGAGTTGAGATTCTGAGTATTTTCTTAAAGGGAAGGGACTCATTTGTGTGTTTTATGGAAATGTAAAACTCTGTGTTTTACAATGCTTGCTGGTTGGTTGGGGATGACATTTTTACTCAACTCACTCAAATACAAACAAATAAATAGATTTTGAGCTGTGAATACCACTACATAGTTTACACCAATCTCTACCAGCATGTAAAATCTAATTTTCCACCCAAGCAACTTATCTTTTTCATTTGACTGTTTAAAATGCCATTTTACATCAGAAAGGGACAATCGCCCTTCTCTCTTTGTGGCGCAAACAAACAAATCCATAAGACCAATCAGTGCATTGGAGTTTAACGACGTTCTCCAATATTAGCGCTCATGTTCGCTCACTTCCTGTCTGACTTACCGTGATTGTAACTAAATTAAAGCATCAATAGTGAGTAACTTTTGATGAAATCAGTGATTGTGTGGCACCCTTGCCTCGCAAAAAGAGACGCTGTCCTGATAAATTTGAGCGGTCCGTGAGCAAGAAAGGTCGACACAGAGCGTTGGGAAAAATGATGTTTTTTCCTTGTGTACATGATGCACAGGATGCATGTGTAGCCACTACTCTCTCCAATGACAAACTGAGTTGTGTGTTTACTCTGCTGTTGTTGTCTTGCGATGCAGCTGTCAATGTAATGATGTCATAATGCAGCTGTCAATGTAAAGCCCGGATCCCCCTGTCCAGGGAGCTGTCAAAAAAAGGTGTTTGTTTGGATGAAATTAATTCATCACAGTGATGAATTTTTCAAAGTATTTCTGAAAAAAACGGATCTGTTTTCACCCGCTTTTAGGGCAAAGACACATGTGGAGTTGTCTGTTTTAGCTGAAAAATGTTTACAAAATGATCAAAATTCCCTTTTTGAGTCCAATTTGAGACTAACATTTTGGATGTTAGAAATTATTAATTTGCAACCAACATCAGCAAAATGGCGTTTTCATGAAAATCTCCTCAAAAAACACAGATTTACTCAAAACATTGTTTTACAAAAAATGGAGATATCTGGTTTTGCGCATAAACTCTTTGTAATAGGGTACACTTACAAACAATGTGTTTGCTTCAAATGTCATCTTTGAAGAAGTGCGTGGATTACACACAGACTACAATGAAACAGAGGGTTGCTAATACTTCTTTAATCACTAATTTACAGTCTATTCAACACACAGACTAAGAAGCAATCACATTTGCATTTTTAAAAAAAGCCCAAAAGAAATGTTCCTGTTAGATAAACATAATTCTGTTGTTGTGGGACAGCGTGGCGAAGTTGGTAGAGTGGCCGTGCCAGCAATCGGAGGGTTGCTGGTTACTGGGGTTCAATCCCCGCCTCCTACCATCCTAGTCACGTCTGTTGTGTCTTTGGGCAAGACACTTCACCCTTTGCCCCTGATGGCTGCTGGTTAGCGCCTTGCATGGCAGCTCCCGCCATCAGTGTGTGAATGGGTAAATGTGGAAATACTGTCAAAGCGCTTTGAGTACCTTGAAGGTAGAAAAGCGCTATACAAGTATAACCCATTTATCATTATTGTTGTTGTGTGTTTTAACCATCCAGCAGGGCAGCAAGGAGGCTTGCATGAACCCTGCACGTTCCCCTCTTCATCTACAACTAATTGGGGCCTCAGGCTGCAAACGCTTATGGGAAGTGTTAATAGAGCAACACAGTTGACTGTTCAGCTGTCCAAAGTCATTTCTGTCCTCCTGATACTGCGGAAATGATGTATTTTTTTCCCCCTTCAAGTGACTGCTGATCCCTCCAGGATTTCACCGGCATTTTTTGTGATTGCGGTGGCCTAAAATGTCTGAATTCGCAGCAGCTTTTTCAGAAAGTTGCAGCTATGCTCAGTGGCCTTGTGGCTAGAGTGTCTGCTCTGAGACCGGTAGGATGTGAGTTCATACCAAAGACTACAAAAACGGGACCCATTACCTCCCTGCTTGGCACTCAGCATCGAGGGTTGGAATTGGGGGGTTATATCACCAAAATGATTCCCGAGTGCGGCCACCGCTGCTGCTCACTGCTCACCTCCCAGGGGGTGGAACAAGGGGATGGGTCAAATGCAGAAGGGTAATTTATTTTGCCCACATGTGACCTGTATCTGCCACACCCTCGTGACTGTTTTGGACTAATGCTTACTCTTTATCTGTGTGTGGTATTTTAGTTCCTATCCTGTGACCTTATTTTGTTATTTCACTTCCTCTCTCCGTGCACAGGTGTCCACACCTGCTACCTGATTGGCAACTGGGGCACACCTGCGTCAGATTGCCAATCAGTATCCTATTTAGTTACAGACAGCGTCGGTTCTATGTCACTCGTTATGTCTAATGACATCCGTCCTGCATATTGCTATGCCTAATATTCATCAAGGCAAGTTTCGTGACTTTATGCATTTATTTTAGCACTCGCTTCCCTTTGCTGTTTTCCGACTACCTCTTTACTGTATTTCTTTTGTTTTAAAAGTTATGTGATTTTACTCACCATCTGCCTGTCATCTACTACATCTTGGGGTCACATTGCTGAAGTTGCCATCCACGCTTCAACTCTTGACAGTGTCTGATTGTTTTCTTGTCAATGTGAACAGTGCAATTCCGATGTGTTCAAATCCGACCCAGGCCACTTTGGTATGTGGATATAAATCAGATATGTATCCGATGGGACTGCAGTCTGCTATCAAGGCATTAATCAGACCAATATGTTATCAAAAAACGAGAAGCGTCAAAATTCTTTGCCAAAATAGACATGTGCAAAATAAACAGTTGACAAATGGTAAAAATAATATGTTTTAGGAATGTTCCACCACTTCTGTCTCTGACTGCTCGCCCACACGCTCTTCGGAGCAGACGTCGAAGCAAATGTCCCATAAACTGCGAGAGCCAAAAAGCATGCCCTCTTTCTTCTTAATCTTCAACGCGCAATAATTCAGTTCAGAAAATGTTGATTTTGATTGGACAAAACCCTTGAAATTGCCACAAATGCGTCAAGTCTGAGACCTACTTGCCATGTTTACTACCGTAAACACTGCATGTGGGTCAGATTTAGTTCACATTAGATATCGCATTTTTTTTGGTAATGTGAAGGATCAATTAAAAAGATCGGATTTGACAAAAAAATCTGAATTGGACATTGTAGAACTGTAGAACATAGCCAATGTTTTAAGTGTTCCTTGTAACTTACACTCAAAAAGCACAGTATTTCAATGAAAAGTGTGAAACAAATATTGTGTTGTCATATTACTGTATTGTTTTAATTCATTATAACAAATAATGGTAATAACTAATTATAATTATAATTACAGAAAGAAACCCCACTAAAGCTTTCTTATTGTCCGCAGTCTGCTCTATCGTCCACATGTTGCAGACATTCTCCGTGTATGTTTCACACCTGAAAAGTGTTCATCCATGTTAAACATTCTTTTATGGAACACATTTACACCTGCACGTTAGGGAACATTTGTGAGGTATTGAGAGTGATCCAATGTGCTAATTGTTGTTGGTAAATGAAAGACAAGCGCTTATCATCCCAAGTCAAAATCTCAAAATGTATTTGAACATGACAGTATGTAAATGAAAATGGAAATATGATATTAATTGGATATATAGAGGTTAAATAAATAAATGAATACATGTAAACCAGGAAATACAAAGTTGTACATTAAGTTGAGATATATGTTTATATATTTGTAGTGTTGATGTAGCAAGTTATTTTTGCCATGTAGCTAGTAGTGTAGCTAATCTTAACATTGCAACACATGCCAATACGGCCGGGTTAGATTAGTTAAGTGCAATTTTAAATTTCCCGCGAAATATCCTGCTGAAAACGTCTCGGTATGATGACGTTTGCGCGTGACGTCACGGATTGTAGCGGACATTTTGGGACACCATTGTGGCCAGTTATTAAGTCGTCTGTTTTCATCGCAAAATTCCACAGTATCCTGGACATCTGTGTTGGTGAATCTTTTGCAATTTGTCTAATGAAGACAGCAAAGAAGAAAGCTGTAGGTGGGGAGCGGTGTATTAGCGGCCGGCTGCAGCAACACAAACACGTAGCCGGTGTTTCATTGTTTACATTCCCGAAATATGACAGTCAAGCTTTACCATTGGCCTGTGGAGAACTGGGACAACAGAGACTCTTACCAGGAGGACTTTGAGTTGTATATGCGCTACCGTGAGTACGCAGCTGCGGCTTCCAAACATTTGATCGCTTGCCCGTACGTGCGTGCCGCTATGTGCATGTCACGTACGTAACTTTGGGGACTTTGGGGAAATATATTTGCTGTATGAACTTTGCGGAGGTGAACGGTACTTTGGGCTGTTGGATTGAGTGTGTTGTGCGGGTGTTTGATTTGTATTGGCGGGTTATATGGACGGGAGGGGGGAGGTGTTTGTTATGCGGGATTAATTTGTGGCATATTAAATATAAGCCTGGTTGTGTTGTGGCTAATTGAGTATATATATGTCTTGTGTTTATTTACTGTTTTAGTCATTCCCAGCTGAATATCAGGTCCCACCCGCCTCTCACAGCATCTTCCCTATCTGAATCGCTTCCACTGCCCTCTAATCCTTCACTCTCACTTTCCTCATCCACAAATCTTTCATCCTCGCTCAAATTAATGGGGAAATCATCGCTTTCTCGGTCCGAATCGCTCTCGCTGCTGGTGGCCATGATTGTAAACAATGTGCAGATGTGAGGAGCTCCACAACCTGTGACGTCACGCTACTTCCGGTACAGGCAAGGCTTTTTTATCAGCGACCAAAAGTTGCAAACTTTATCGTCGATGTTCTCTACTAAATCCTTTCAGCAAAAATATGGCAATATCGCGAAATGATCAAGTATGACACATAGAATGGACCTGCTATCCCCGTTTAAATAAGAAAATCTCATTTCAGTAGGCCTTTAAGTTGAGATATATCTATTTATATATTTGTAGTGTTGATGTCGCAACTTACTTTTGCCATGTAGCTTGTAGTGTGGCTTGCTACAATTCTGTGGGGATAGCTTCATCTGTAGCTTAGCTACATTTAATTGAGAGTAACTGGTAGCTTAGCTTACTACATTTCCATGTAGCTTGCCCTTTAATGGTTTCAAACCACATATTTATTGTGTTTATTTTCACCGTAATCCATCATTATTCTAACCCTGCTGGTCTGAACAAACCACTTCAAGTTTTGGAGGTGAAAAAGGTAATTCTGTCAGATAAGATGAACATAAACAATGTTTTGAAGACACTTGCTCCACATGTGAGGATTACTAGCTCTTGTTTGTGTGTGTGTGTGTGTGTGTGTGTGGGTGTGTGTGTGTGGGTGTGGGTGTGTGTGTGTGGGTGTGTGTGTGTGTGTGTGTGTGTGTCATTGTCAATAAAGGAAATGCCATCTGTCATTTTTTCCTGCTGCTCTTATATTGAGGTCTCCCCTTTACGCCTTTAATGATGTATAGGATTTGTAGGATTATTCTCCTTTCTTTCAATGTGTCTGTGTCTGCATCCAGCCACTCGACTCTTATGTAACGTTTGTGGTGTTATGCAAGGGGGGATGGGCCGACTGTTGTCTCTGCCCCTGAAGTGACAGGCCGCCCGTCTCTGCTTCGGTCAATCCACATTGATCTCACACAACTCAGGGATTTGTCATTTGACTGAGTGTGTGTGTGTGTGTGTGTGTGTGTGTGTGTGTGTGTGTGTGTGTGTGTGTGTGTGTGTGTGTGTGTGTGTGTGTGTGTGTGTGTGTGTGTGTGTGTGTGTGTGTGTGTGTGTGTGTGTGTGTGTGCGTGCGCGCGCACTTCATGTGTTCATCAGTTCCACGACAACACAACATTTTAAGTAAACAGAACTTGTGCAGGGTGCCCCCAAAACCTGGACATCTAACATAAACATTTACTTTGATATGAATACTTTATGTTGAAAGTGAACTATAAAATAAAATAACAAAATGAAATATTTTAAATAAATAATAAGTTATTGATTGATTGATTAATTTTGCTAAATAATTACATTAAAATATAAATATAATATAAATACACATGTGTAAAATGTATAATGATATAAATTTAACAATATACCAAATGAACACATTAAATCAAAATTGTAGTTTATCTGTAAAGTATTCACAACTCTTCCCTTTTTCCATATTTTGTTATGTTACAGCAGGTGTTGGCAACCCAAAATGTTGAAAGAGCCATATTGGACCAAAAATACAAAAAAAAATCTGTCCGGAGCCGCAAAAAATTTTAAAGCCTTAAATATGTTATAATGATGCAAGTGTCTATATTAGCTATAATAGGCTACTATCACTATCAAAATGACTTTAAAAGCCTTATATAAGTGTTATAATGAAGGCAACACATGATGTAAGTGTTTATATTAGCTATAATAGCCTACTATCAAAGGCTGACGCAAATCTTTGTTGACAGAAATGTTGTATTTTAATTTTTATTCTACACATTTTTGTAACATTGGAAATCATTAGTAAAATGGAGGCTTCTTTGAGGGCGAGATTACTCCTGGAAATGACTGGCTCAGAATGGCCAAAGTTATAGATGTGTGTGTCCAAGTTTAAAGGCCTACTGAAATGATTTTTTTTTTAATTTAAACGGGAATAGCAGATCCATTCTGTGTCATACTTGATCATTTCGCGATATTGCCATATTTTTGCTGAAAGGATTTAATAGAGAAAATCGACGATAAAGTTCACAACTTTTGCTCGCTGATAAAAAAAAGCCTTGCCTGTACCGGAAGTACCGTGACGTCACAGGAGCTAGTATTCCTCACAATTCCCCATTGTTTACAATGGAGCGAGAGAGATTCGGACCGAGAAAGTGATGATTACCGCATTAATTTGAGCGAGGATGAAAGATTCGTAGATGAGGAACGTTACAGTGAAGGACTTGAGAGACAGTGATGGACGTATCTTTTTTCGCTCTGACCGTAACTTAGGTACAAGCTGGCTCATTGGATTCCACACTCTCCTTTTTTTATTGTGGATCACGGATTTGTATTTTAAACCACCTCGGATACTATATCCTCTTGAAAATGAGAGTCGAGAACGCAAAATGGACATTCAGTGCCTTTTATCTCCACGACAATACATCCGCGAAATGCTTTAGCTACGAGCTAACGTGATAGCATCGTGCTTTAACTGCATATAGAAACAAAAAAATAAAGGATAGAAGGAAGGATAGATAGAAAATCAACAATACCATTAAACCGTGGACATGTAAATACACGGTTAATGCTTTCCAGGCTGGCGAAGGTTAACAATGCTGTGCTAACGACGCCATTGAAGCTAACTTAGCAACTTAGCAACGGGACCTCACAGAGCTATGCTAAAAACATTAGCTCTCCACCTACGCCAGCCAGCCCTCATCTACACATCAACACCCGTGCTCACCTGCGTTCCAGCGATCGGCAGAAGGACGAAGGACTTCACCCGATGCGTTTGGCGGCCCGGAGACGTAGGAAGTCAAGATGAGGTCGGCGGCTAGCGCGGCTAGCGCGGCTAGCGCGGCTAGCGCGGCTAGCGCTCCAACAAAGTCCTCCTGGTTGTGTTGCTGTAGTCCGCTGCTAATACACCCATCCCACCTACAACTGTCTTCTTTGCAGCCTTCATTGTTCATTAAACAAATTGCAAAAGATGTCCAAAATACTGTGGAATTATGAAATGAAAACAGAGCATTTTGTATAGGATTCTACGGGTACCATAACTTCCGTTACTCTGACTTCGTCACGCGCATACGTCATCATACCGCGACGTTTCAGCCGGATATTTCCCGGGAAGTTTTAAAAGTCACTTTATAAGTTAACCCGGCCGTATTGGCATGTGTTGCAATGTTAAGATTTCATCATTGATATATAAACTATCAGACTGCGTGGTCGGTAGTAGTAGGTTTCAGTAGGCCTTTAAGGAAACGGCAGGCTGTCTTTGTCATGTCTGTGATCATGTTTTGTTTAAGTTATGTCCTGTTTGGTTTTTGGACTCTTTTTGGTTCCTGTTTTCATTCCATTGTTTTGTCACCATAGCAACCATTAGTTTCACCTGGTTCACATTTTCACTCACGCACCTGTTGTCATTCATGTCTTTGTTATTTAAGCCGATAGTTGCCAGGAAGTCAGGCTGGCGACATTTGACATTATTCATGCTCTGCTCTAATACTAACTCTGTTACCGCTGTTACCCTTGACACCCATGCTATCTGCTATTACCATAGCTCATGCTTCATGCCACGCCACAGTAAGTCCTTTTGTTTCATGTCCATAGCTTTTGCCCAAGTGCTAGTTTTTGTTTTCATTAGCCAAGTTTGTACCTCCGCCTTGTGCGCGCTTTTTGTTCACTCTTTTTGTTAGAATTAAATCATGTCCTTACCTTCACGCCATGTCCGCTCCAGTTTCTCTTGCATCTCGGGAAAACAAACCCCCCACAGTCCACGTCCTGACAGACTTCTTCTAATGGATTTAAAACAATCTTTGCAAACTGGGTATAATTTGCTGTAGTGTGGAACAACTTGGTACACAAACAACTATGGTATATGCAGCCAATATTGCATACAGATAATGTGTCATGAGACATGCAAATACAAACTTAATACACAGAGGACATAAGTAAAGAAAATTAAATGAGCTCAAATATACCTACAAATGAGGCATAATGATGCAATATGTACATACAGCTAGCCTAAATAGCATGTTAGCATTGATTAGCTTGCAGTCATGCACTGCCCAAATATGCCTGATTAGCACTCCAGCAAATCAATAAAATCAACAAAACTCACCTTTGTGCATTCACGCACAGCATAAAACGTTTGGTGGACAAAATGAGACCATGAAGGAGTGGCATAAAACACGTCTTTCTGTGGCAGCATCGGAGAAAGTTGTACATATAAACAAACTACGATGAGTTCAAGGATTGCTGAAATTAGTAGGACAAAACGGTGCTTGCCAAATACTCTTATCAGTGAAGCATGTTTAATATTAACAAGTGGGATTTCTAACAATTAGGTTTGTGTCATGTTTGTACTCCTACAGAAAATATATTAAAACAAAAAAATCTATATCTTTTTTCATCTTTTTTCATTTTCACACATCTCTGAAAGAGGTCCAGAGAGCCACTAGGGTGGCGTTAAAGAGCCAGTTACAGCCCTTTTCCAAAATGGAATACATTATTTCTTGCTGTCAAAATTCTACACACAATACCTCATAATGACATTGTGATATTTTTTTTTTTACTTTTGCAAACTTACTAAAAATAAACCCACTAAGAAATCACATGTACATTAGTATTCACAGCCTTTGCTATACGGCGCAAAAATGAGAGCAGGTGCATCAGTTTCATTTGATCATCCTTGAGATGATTTGGAAAGGCACACACCTGTCTACATATAAGGTCCCACACTTGACAGCGCATGGCAGAGCACAAACCAAGAATTAAGTCGAAGGAATTCTTTGAAGACCTCAGAGACAGGATTGTCTCGAGGCACAAATCTGGGCAAGGGTACAGAAAAATATCTGCTGCCTTGAAGGTCACAATGAACACAGTGGCCTCCATCATCCGTAAATGGGGGGAAAAAAACAGGACTCTTCCTAGAGCTGGCCGGCCGTCTAAATTGAGCGGTCGGTGGAGAAGGGCCCTAGTCCGAGAGGTGACCAAGAACCAGATGGTCACACTGTCAGGGCTACAGCATTCCTCTGTGGAGAGAGGAGAACCTTCCAGAAGGACAACCATCTCTGCAGCAATCCACCAATCAGGCCTGTATGCTAGAGTGGCTCGACGCAAGCCATTCCTTCTTGAAAGTTTACTAAAATGCACCTGAAAGACTCCCAGACCATGAGACACTAAATTCACCCGTCTGATGGGACAAAGATTGAAGTATTTGGCGTGAATGGCAGGCATCATGTTTGGAGGAAACCTGGCACCGCTCATCATCAGGCCAATACCATCCCTACAAGGAAGCATGGTGGTGGCAGCATCATGCTGTGGGGATGTTTCTCAGTGGCAGGAACTGGGAGACTAGTTGGGATAGAGGGAAAGATGAATGCAGTAATGGACAGAGACATCCTGGAGGAAAAGCTGCTCCAGAGCGCTCTTGAACTCTTGAACTGCCCAAAATATAGGTGTGCCAAGTTTGTGGCATTGAAAAAGACTTGAGGCTGTAACTGCTGGCAACGGTGCATCAACAAAGTATTCAGCAAAGGCTGTGGATTTTTATGTACATGTGATTTCTTTGTGTTTTTTTTTAATTACATTTTCAACAATTTCTAAAAGGAAAAAAGAAAAAATTTTCACATTGTGATTATGGGGTCTGTAGAATTTTGAAGACAAAAATTAATGTATAACATTTTTTAATAAGGCTGTAACATAAAACATTTTTTAAAAAGTGAACAATGTGAATACTTTACAAATGTACTTTATTTATATAAAATAATGTACCAGTCCATTATAAATTGATCGGATATCTACTGTTGTTTCGCTCCATTACGTTAAAGCTAGCTTTGCATTTAGCATGGCTTCTTGTCTCCTGCGCTCTCTGGCTCGGGTCAGGGTGTCACATGCTTTGCTTTTCCTCGTCCTGCAGGGATACTTGTAAGAGATGTACATTACTTGCCGCCATTAAGGCGAGAATTAGACATTTATAGGAAGGAGAGTCTTTGCACTGTGTGTGGACATACTTTAGTCACGTAAGCTAGCTGTAAGGAAGCTACAGTGCCGTGACAAAAAAAAGTACACCAAATCGCAATGTGCCTGGTATTCAAAATACTCAGAGAAACTGTCCCCAAGTACCTGTCGAACTATTGCACCAAAGTACGTGATGCTCTCAGGTACTACACGAGAGGGAGTTCCCCAGACCTCGTCCCCCCCAAATTCAAGACTCTCATGGGAAAAAATGCATTCTACTATTTTGCAACCACACAGTGGAATACACTACCAACAGACCTTAAAATTCGAACTTCCCATCCATCCATCCATCCATCTTCTTCCGCTTATCCGAGGTCGGGTCGCGGGGGCAGCAGCCTAAGCAGGGAAACCCAGACTTCCCTCTCCCCAGCCACTTCGTCCAGCTCTTCCCGGGGGATCCCGAGGCGTTCCCAGGCCAGCCGGGAGACATAGTCTTCCCAACGTGTCCTGGGTCTTCCCCGTGGCCTCCTACCGGTCGGACGTGCCCTAAACACCTCCCTAGGGAGGCGCTCGGGTGGCATCCTGACCAGATGCCCGAACCACCTCATCTGGCTCCTCTCGATGTGGAGGAGCAGCGGCTTTACTTTGACCTTCTCACCCTATCTCTAAGGGAGAGCCCCGCCACCCGGCGGAGGAAACTCATTTCGGCCGCTTGTACCCGTGATCTTGTCCTTTCGGTCATAACCCAAAGCTCATGACCATAGGTGAGGATGGGAACGTAGATCGTCCGGTAAATTGAGAGCTTTGCCTTCCGGCTCAGCTCCTTCTTCACCACAACGGATCGATACAGCGTCCGCATTACTGAAGACGCCGCACCGATCCGCCTGTCGATCTCACGATCCACTCTTCCCTCACTCGTGAACAAAACTCCAAGGTATTTAAACTCCTCCACTTGGGCAGGGTCTCCTCCGCAACCCGGAGATGGCACTCCACCCTTTTCCGGGCGAGAACCATGGACTCGGACTTGGAGGTGCTGATTCTCATCCCTTCTAAATTTTCAAACTGCCATAAAATCATGGCTCAGCTCAACCTCTACCTGATCTCAACCAAAATTGATACCCAGCAACTTTCCGAAGCATCAAGCAGGTTTACATGTGGTTATAGTGTATATATATGTTCTCATTCTGTTTTGCACACTCGTGGAGTCAACATGTGGATAGTCATGTACATGACACTATGTACATGAGTATGTGTATATACCCCCCACCCCCCATTTTTTGTATATATAGTTTTTAAATGACCTGACATGTATACTGCGTATATGTACATAATTTATTTTAAAAATGTACGTAATTTTTTATATACATGTTACAGGTTATATATCTTTTATTATTGAATGTATCAAATGTGATGAATATTTAATGGGCCACAATGGCAACAAGCCTTTTGGCTTTTTGTGCCATCCATTTGCCTTTTTAAAGCATTACATGGATTCAATATGTCAATAAACTTCTCAATCAATCAATCAATCAATCAATCAATCAATCAACAACACTTTGTTGCAGATGTTGTTGTGATCACATTGGCTCTGTATACTGGAATGCTATTATTGGAGATGTTAGATGCAGTTTGATATAATCCGATTGCATACTGTTTTGTTTTGTTGATATCTGACTGATAATAATAACATATTGGGACACCACTAATTCTAAGTGTTTCCCATTTCCTTTATCACATAGTTTAGGAGAACTCTAATGAAAAGGAAATGTGTCATATTGCATGAAAGATGATATATTTCCAGACAAGGCTATAATGTAGCAGCTACATAGATTTTTCCCCATTTTTCTTGTAAATCCATGCTTTTTGTCTCACTCACTCTCACACATGCAACAGAATATTTAACAAGATTAGCACAGTAGCAGAGGGTTACATCATTGCTGAGCTGTGTAAACATCCACCGCTATAATCCGACATCATGTCAGATGCTCATATATAAGTGTAGTAATCTTTTGGACATGTGTACACATTTGTATTTCCATTTTAACTTCTCAGTAAATGTTTTCAGTAAAACTTGAACAATTCCAAGTTTTACAGAACGGTTTTGTTCGTTAGTTTACACTGAGATGTCAACATTTTGTTTTAGAAGGCTTTTTTTATCTGCCGCTGCGATCAGCAAGCAAAATCTGGGATGCATTGATACCGACCAAAGAGGCGGCAGTACATGTTAGAGGTGTTGAAGTGTGATAATAATCTCTCATTATTTCTCATTCACCATCAAAAAATAGCAGTATAGATCACCCTCAAAAGTTCTCAAATGCTCTTAAATTGTGGGGGTAAGTGTCAGAACATAAATTAATGTTTGAGAATATCTGCAACTTGTGGACAACAGAGCAGACAGTGAACAAATAAGGAAGCCTTTGGTGGTGTTTCTTTCTGTAATTATTAGTTATTATTATTATTGCAAATTGTACAGTAATTTGACAATGAGCTATTAATATGTGCTTTTACTGCCATCTCGTGTCTTCTTTTAAATATGTGAGTATTTGTTTTCCAATTTTTGTTGAAATTGTTATAAAGTTAAGGTTACAAGAAACACTAAAAACATTGATAATAAATTAATAAAATCACAAGTTGATTCAATGTCGTGGGAAAAAAATAAGCCTCATAAGTTTTGCTGCAACATTCTGAAAAAACTGCTGCAAATTCCAGCGAAAGCCAGCGAAAACCTGGAGGGACTGGACTGCGCCCCAAAACATAAGTTAAAGTCAACAAAGGCTCAAGAAGACAAACAATAAAATAATGGAGAGCAGATCTTAATGTCAGAGAAAAGTGATTTTTAAACGGGCTAAATCTAGTGGTATGTCGGTCTAAATCTAGTGGTATGTCAGAGAAGTGATTAACTAAATATTCAAACATAGTGTTACTGTTCAAACTGTGTGTAATGTTACAGTGGCCAAAAATATTAAATATACTTGTTAAATAAAACCTCTGCCTTGTATTTAATGAATAGTTAGGCCTACTACTAGTGTTGTCCCGATACCAATATTTTGGCACCGGTACCAAAATCATTACGATACTTTTCGTTACTTTTCGATACTTTTGTAAATAAAGGGGACTACAAAAAATTGGCTTTATTTTAACAAAAAATCTTAGGGTACATTAAGCATATGTTTCTTATTGCAAGTTTGTCCTTAAATAAAATAGTGAAAATACAAGACAATTTGTCTTTTAGTAGTAAGTAAACAAACAAAGGCTCCTAATTTAGTCTGCTGACATACGCAGTAACATATTGTGTCATTTTCCATTCTATTATTTTGTCAAAATGATTAAGGACAAGTGGTAGAAAATGAATTATTAATCTACTTGTTCATTTGCTGTTAATATCTGCTTACTTTCTCTTTTAACATGTTCTATCTACACTTCTGTTAAAATGTAATAATAATATATTATTCTGTTGTTTGGATGCTTTACATTAGTTTTGTGGACCGGTACTTTTCAGAGGCGGTAGAGTACCGAATATGATTCATTAGGATCGCGGTACTATACGAATACTGATATACCGTACAACCCTTCCTACTACAGTACTGTATTTTAATGTTAGTCATTATGGTTGTACTTGGAGAGGCAGGTGTTTTCTGAGGTGGTATTTGAGAACCACTACTTTTGGAAGTCTGTGAAGACATCTGACACTCCGAGTTGCCAATCGACAGTCTCGAAAACGGCATGACTGACTAGAGTATCCATTAAGAAGAGTGGACAAAAATCCCTTCTGACCAACTACAAAAAACATCTGTACTTACAATAATTTTCAACCTGACTTTTCTTTTTTTTTTTTTGCCTGTTTCTTTTATTTTACCTTTTTTTGTACTTAACTGCCAACCTCATCAGTCAGGCCAGTGTTACTTTCTTTGAGGACACACAGGGCAGCTGCCGCCGCCTGACTCACAAGCTCTCGGCTGTGCTGCACGAGAATGTCACTGCACATTGGGATGCCTTCATGTTACACACACACGCGCATGCACGCACGCACGCACGCACGCACACACACACACACACACACACACACACACGCACACACACACACACACACACACACACACGCGCACACACACACACACACACACACATTAGCATACAACAAGTTAAGCAAATCAAACACACAGGCGGGTCATGCTGGGCTGGAGCTATTTTTAACACCTTCTTGCACGACGACTAGGTGGTCTGTTTTATCACGATTGGATGGTGATAGCCTGCAGTGATTAATGCATTGTGACTGATAGATGGAGAACTGTGGAATATGGGAGTCAAATTATATTTCACGCTCATTATAAACATCCAACACATGTATCATGGGTAAATAAGTGTTTGATCCCCTGCTGATTTTTTCGCTTTACTTCCTTTCAAAGATGTGAACAGTCCATCATTTTCATTATACAAACCCCGTTTCCATATGAATTGGGAAATTGTGTTAGATGTAAATATAAACGCAATACAATGATTTGCAAATCCTTTTCAACCCATATTCAATTGAATGCACTACAAAGACAAGATATTTGATGTTCAAACTCATAAACTTTATTTATTTTTGCAAATAATAATTAACTTAGAATTTCATGGCTGCAACACATGCCAAAGTAGTTGGGAAAGGGCATGTTCACCACTGTGTTACATCACTTTTTCTTTTAACAACACTCAATAAACGATTGGGAACTGAGGAAACTAATTGTTAAAGCTTTGAAAGTGGAATTCTTTCCCATTCTTGTTTTATGTAGTGCTTCAGTCGTTCAACAGTCCGGGGTCTCCGCTGTCATATTTTACGCTTCATAATGTGCCACACATTTTCGATGGGAGACAGTTCTGGACTGCAGGCGGACCAGGAAAGTACCTGCACTCTTTTTTTACGAAGCCACGCTCTTGTAACACGTGCTGAATGTGGCTTGGCATTGTCTTGCTGAAATAAGCAGGGGCGTCCATGAAAAAGACGGCGCTTAGATGGCAGCATATGTTGTTCCAAAACTTGTAGGTACCTTTCAGCATTAATGGTGCCTTCACAGATGTGTAAGTTACCCATGCCTTGGGCACTAATGCACCCCCATACCATCACAGATGCTGGCTTTTGAACTTTGCGTCGATAACAGTCTGCATTCAGTTTAGATAATAATGAGTCATATATTGGAATATGGGATCCATTATTTAAATGTGTTTCAACTTTAAATGAACCAAAATATGACTTATTATATCTTTGTGGAAAATATTGGACACGGTGTGTTGTCAAGCTTGTGCAATGTGATGCAAGTGTAAGCCACTATGACACTATTGTTCATTTCTAATTTTTTTTATTATTTTTTATTAATGTTTTTAATGATAATATCAATGAGGGTTTTTTTAATCACTGCTATTTTGAAATTATTACTGATATTGATGCTGTTGTCGATAATGTTCATTTTTGTTTCACTACATTTGGATTGTTCCGTGTCATGTTTGTGTGTCCTCAATTGCTCTCAATTGCTCTGTTTGTTGTTGTTCTTAATGTTGTTGGGACGGGTTTGATTTTGGAATTGGATTGCATTATTGTGGTATTGTTGCGTATTGTTTTGTTGATTGATTAATAAATTCATTAAAAAAAAATTAAAAAAAAGAAGAAAAACAAAAAAACATAACAGTCTGGATGGTTCGCTTCCCCTTTGGTCCGGATGACACGTTGTCGAATATTTCCAAAAACAATTTGAAATGTGGACTCGTCAGACCACAGAACACTTTTCCACTTTGCATGAGTCCATCTTAGATGATCTCGGGCCCAGAGAAGCCGGCGGCATTTCTGGATGTTGTTGATAAATGGCTTTCGCTTTGCATAGTAGAGCTTTAACTTGCACTTACAGATGTAGCGACAAACTGTATTTAGTGACAGTGGTTTTCTGAAGTGTTCCTGAGCCCATGTGGTGATATCCTATAGAGATTGATGTCGGTTTTTGATACAGTGCCGTCTGAGGGATCGAAGGTCACGGTCATTCAATGTTGGTTTCCGGCCATGCCGCTTACGTGGAGTGATTTCTCCAGATTCTCTGAACCTTTTGATGATATTATGGACCGTAGATGTTGAAATTCCTAAATTTCTCGCAATTGCACTTTGGGAAACGTTGTTCTTAAACTGTTTGACTATTTGCTCACGCAGTTGTGGACAAAGGGGTGTACCCCGCCCCATCCTTTCTTGTGAAAAACTGAGCATTTTTTGGGAAGCTGTTTTTATACCCAATCATGGCACCCACCTGTTCCCAATTAGCCTGCACACCTGTGGGATGTTCCAAATAAGTGTTTGATGAGCATTCCTCAACTTTATCAGTATTTATTGCCACCTTTCCCAACTTCTTTGTCACATGTTGCTGGCATCAAATTCTAAAGTTAATGATTATTTGCTAAAAAAAAAAAATGTTTATCAGTTTGAACATCAAATATGTTGTCTTTGTAGCATATTCAACTGAATATGGGTTGAAAATGATTCGCAAATCATTGTATTCCGTTTATATTCACATCTAACACAATTTCCCAACTCATATGGAAACAGGGTTTGTAAGTTGAAAGCAATTTGAGACAGAATGTAAAAAAATAAATTAAAAAAAATCTTAAAAAATACTTTGTTTTTGTTATTGGAAATCGGTATTTAATGACAATACAACATGCAGTGTCGTACTTGATGTAGATTACGGTTATCCAACTCAATTTACCTAAGAGGCCGCTGATTGTAGTGTCTGGGTGAGGGTAGTTCAGAATTACATTTTACCCTCCTGACAAACGGCCTGATCTACTAAAGGTTTGCAAACTTGATAACACACGCAAAGCTGATCTACTATGATTAAGTGAACAAAATAAGGAGCACAATCCATTTAGCGCATGCCAGGGCAATTATTTTGACTCCGTGGCCAAATTTTGCCAAAAAACAGTGTCTGGGGGCCATTATATCTATTTTTAGGAACACTAATACAAAACCTCACAATAATGTCTGATTGAATGCTAAAAACATTATGAAAGACCACCTTAAAAAACAGAATGGAATTTTACACATTTTTTAATGAGACACCCAAAATGTACATGAAAATAAAGAATGTGGGATTTACAATATTAACTATTAACGATAAAGCACTGAAAATTGACAACATATGAATGTCACACCCCCTCTCGATCGACATATTTTACAATCTAGCGAAACGCAACAAAAATGCAACAAACACAGCAAAATATGAACGTGAAGGGTAAAAAAAAACAACACCTACAATCTGATATATCTGATGTATCTCTAAGCTTTAGTACTTTGTTGTAAAAATCTCCTTCCGCGTCTGCCCCTGTCACCCGCATTTCAGGCTGGCCGCTCTGGAAACACTCTGTGGAAACGCCCCCCACCCACACTGCTTGGTGCCCCGTCTGAGCTGCTGTGACGTAGATTACCATAGTAACTTGTATATAATGCAAAAACGCAGATTCCAACCATTGAAAACCATGGTTTAGTTCCAGACTTACGGTCATTTGAAAACATCACTGCACATCATAATGGCAGATACAGTTTCCAAAAAAGATCTAAAAAAAATATTTGGGAATTTCCGGCGGGCCAGATTGAAAAGCCCCCGGGCCTTAATTTGCCCAGGTCTGATTTAGCGTGTCCGTCTTCATGGATATGCAGAATATGATCATCATCAGAACACCTGCAATACTGGGAGGAGGAGGAGATTCAAATATAGTTATTTAGCACATGCAAAGGGATCATTGTTGGCTCTCACAAAGTCTGCATGATTTGCATTGTTGTTGGTGATGAAGGGATCTGTAGTCCCTACCTCTACGTCACGGATCACTAGGTTGCTCATTATCTCTCAAAGTGACTCGGGAATCTCTGTGAGATTGAAACTATTTTGATCATATCTATTTACTGGCAAACTTTGGAAGTCTTTCGGTGTCATAAATCAGATATATATGATAATAGCTTCAATATAGAGGCAACTTGTTTTCCCCCTCTACTGGTACTTTAAGGGGCATATTGAACCAAATTGAATTGATGCATTTTGGTACCTGCTGTTTTTTTATGCCGTTTGTTTTTTCATTTAAGAAATATATTATTATAATATATCTCTTATATTAAAATGTCTTGCAGTACGCATTTTCATGCGTTTGTGTCATTCCATACGCATGAATGTGCTGCAGTGTTGTGATAGTCTCCTGCCTCCCTGCAGTGTCAGCGCACTAAAAATAGTTTCTGTTGTCTATAGATTATGATTGAGTATTGCAGAAAATATGTCACAAATTATAGATGTTTGCTGCTAGTTAAACATCACACATAGGTTGGAGGGCAAAATAACTTGAATGTGGAGGGAAATGAGTGTTTCCACAGCCACAGCCAGTAGACACGCAAAAAACGTTTATGTCGGTCAGTCGTCACCACTTTTGAACTTGTTAGCAATTGTACACGCAATCTTAGTAAATTACATGCAACAAGCCCACAAATAGTACACAACATTTTATAGTTTGAACACACTTACTTACTTCACCAATTATTATTATTAAATTCTTACTATTATTTATTTATTTATTTTTATTGTGATTACTTATGGAGTTTATTGTGAATAAATTGTGAACAGGAAGTGAACAAAAAGTTTTAGCAACTGTTATGTAAAGAAAAGGGGTAGGATTAAATAAGCTCTGCTTCTTCCTACTCCTTTTCGAACATGTTGAAAAGACAAACTGGAAATTGTGATGTATCATGTTGTATGCTTGCATGTTCGAAATAAACTCAAACTCAAACACTGTTTGGCATGTAGTATTTGGATCGTAGTAGATCAGGCCCTAAAGTTGTCATACACTTCTACCATCAGCTATAGGGACCCTGAGCTATGGAAGGACTTAAATAATTTTAAATGTAAAATTAATTGTAAAATTGTATATTTTGACACTGTAAGTTAACCAGGAGAAACGTCTGCTTGCTTACAGGAAGTTGCTCTTTCTGTTTCCCAATGCATGTTTGTTGAGCTGTAATTTTTGTGTCTACACCGTCATTTTAGTTATTATCTAAAAGGGGTGTCCCAATCTGACATCGATATTGAATTTTGTTCCGATAGAAGTAATTAATTCTTGCTCTTTCAGTTATTTTCTTTATAGATCAATTGTGCATTTACATTAATATTAACTCATGGTATTTTACCAATATAGACTTTTGTACTTTGTTGCATTATTGATTAAAGGCTCAATGACTCAAATTCTAAAAAAAATATACATATACGTTTAAGCAGAGAAACATGACAAAGTAGAATGTTTGTGATGTTGCTGTCGGATTCATTTTCAACATTTCTCTGCAAAAAGACCACACCACATTCTCCTTGTGGTCTTGTGTGAGTCATTCAGGTGTTTAATTTTTTCAAACTTAAAATCCATTCCAGTCTTGTGCATGTCTACAATTGTGTCCCTGAGGTCAGCTCTTATGGTCTTGCCCATAGTAATGTAGAGGTTGTAGTGTGTGACAGGTGCCTAGTCTGGAATCGCCTTTTTTTTTTTTTTTACTCAACCTCCTTTCTGTGCGTCCAGCGTTTCCCACCTTTTACGGGGCGCTGCCCTTGTGGTGACCCATCAGCCTTCCTGTTCTGTGAACCCTGTTCAATGTGTGTCTGCTCTTGTGTGCTGAAAATGTAATTTTTTTGTAGTTTTTTAGTGCAATGACAAAAAAGTGCTGTCCTATCCTATTCACATCATGAGTTGAGATTGAGAGTACTTTCTTAAAGGGACAGGACTCATTTGTGTGTTTCGTAAGTACAATGCTTGCTGCTTGGTATGGTATTATAAACTTACTTCTGTTACTTTAAAACTAATTCATAAGTTATAAGTATTTTACTTATATGGTCAAATGTAGGGTATTTCTTGGTAAAGCTTCTGTATTCTTCTTGTTATTCGATTCTCATGCATTTGTTTATTGATTCAGGCCTCGAATTTGAACTTTTTAAGGTCAAAGCAAGTGTTGCCTTAGAGGAGGGCTCATATTTTAGGGCACCAAGGCAAGTTAGAAGGGCACCAAGGCAAACATTATTTTCTTTCCAGGCAGGGGCTCCAAAGCATATGCGTTTTTTTTTGTTTTTTTCATTATTAACATAAACTTGTCAGCTTTTTGTCATTTCATGATGCCTTTATCTCTATTTTTACCTTTTGTTGGAGGGAAGAATTTTTTTAAATTATGAATTTTTTAAGTTATGTACATGTAGATGCTGTATCGGGACAGATCCATTAAGAGTTTGAGCAGAAATATGTTGTATAGGAATAAACTACACACAAATCATTAACAAAATGATGTGTCAATTGTTTTTTAAAGTGATACCTTTGTGACATGAAAAAACACAAGTAATGTAAAAAAAAACCATGGCGTTTACTTTTTGATATCAAAATAAAACACAAAGCAGTTCGGCTAATGAAGATACAGTCTAATAAACAAGATGTGTTCTTCTCTAACGCCCCCTTGTGGTTCAGTACAACAGTTTGGCCAACAACAACAAAAAAACAGGAGTGACAGCGTGTTTCCTTACCTTACCTCTGTCACAGCAGCTGATGGACGCTGTATTGTCAAAATGAAAGCAACATCATATAGTTTTTCTCCTTCGCTGTATACTTTTAGTGTGGGGACAAGTGTCTCCAATATTGTCCACACCTGTCTCCATCCAAACAAAGCAGTGCGCTCTTAAACACGTGACGGGAAGCGAGGGAAAATGACTGTAGCGTCCCGGAAGAGTTGGTGCTGCAAGGAATTCTGGGAATGTGCTCTGTTGTGTTTATGTTGCGGTGCAAATATTCTTCCGAAATGTGTTTGTCATTGTTGTTTCGTGTGGTCTCACTATATGGCATAGGTTTATGACAGTGTTGGCGTCGTTTATACGGCCACCCTTACTGTGACATGTAGGTCTGTTGACTAAGTATACTCTGAGGGGATAACCCTTCCCCCCTCTTCATGATTAATAAGCCAAACGCGTCTGACTTCATGTTGCCTCACATGCATTAATAAATATAGGTGAAGGAGAAGGTATTACTAACTTTTAATGCCGTTGACCATTATAACAAGAAAAAAGACAAGGGAAGTACAAAGTCAAGGGCGGTCACGGCTAGGTGTTGCCGCAAATGTTGGTAAATTTTTTAGGGCATTACGGCAAATGAGAGGGCGGTCGTGGCAATTGCCGCGGTTGCCATGGTTAAATTTGAGCACTGTTGATTGGAATACTGCAATTTGTTATTCTTATAGCCAGTGTTTATTTCCGTACCTGACGGTTTCGGCTACAACTGTTGCCTTCCTCAGAGGTTGTCACACAGGTCTTGCTATAAAAATCACACATTGCATAATTATTTGAAGATCTAATGAACCTATTTGCTTGATTGTAATACTGCTGAGAGGCATATATCCATCTCATGATAAGCATGCTTTAATTGACCTATTGTAATATACTTTCATTGTGTTCTGTTTTGTCTGCAGCTATCCACGAGTTCCCCAGAGATTACTTCACCAACCAGGAGCGCATGGATGGAGCCGTGGGCTTGCATGTCCTCTGTGTAAGTCTCTCTTCAACTGCACATGAATCACACTTGGTGTATCTCATTTCCAAATAACACTTCAGTCGAAATGTTTTCATAGGGAATCAACAAAATATCTCTCTTTTTATAAGTGCACTATACATTACTTCTAACATTGCTACCGCTCAACACACATGAGAATAATGAACAAGGAATAATTGTGTCCCATGAGTGTGTAGCTGCATAATAATGCTATGAATATGTACATAAATGATGCCTCAAATCAAAGGAAAAGATTAAATCTTGTACTGGTGTTTCAGAGGTCCACATCTTTGTCAGAATTACTGCTTGTGTGAGAACATGGTCACTGACTGTTTGAACTCTTGAAATATTTTTTTCAATGTAATTGTGCCCACCATTAAAGAAAAGAACACACATGTATTTTCCTTTACTAATTTAGCAGCTCAAGGAGAGGTATAGACACAACTTCTCATTAAAAGGCACTTGGACAATTGCCAGAGTTTTTTCTTTATAAGTCTGGTCCTCTACATAAGGGACACTTGGGAATAATGACGACTTTTTTTCCTTGCGAAGTCTGGGACACTAAATAAGGCAGCCTTGGAATAAGCGGTAGCAAAATGGATGGATGGATGGATGGAAATAATGCATTTTTTGACAGCTGCAATTGCGGAAGAAGTCCACAATTGGGCTCCAATCAGTCGGCATCCAAGTAAGATCGGCTAATGTTTTATGTGGTTTGAACCGGTTAGCAATAGTGTTACATGATAGCACTCCAAGGTCCTAATGCATACTTGCCAACCCTCCCGATTTTCCCGGGAGACACGAATTTCAGTGCCCCTCCCGAAAATCTCACATGGCAACCATTCTCACAAATTTCTCCCGATTTCCACCCGGACAACACTGCCTTTAGCGTCCTCTCTCACCTGAAAAGGAGACCATTATATATGTCTCCGTTATCCATAGGTTTATCTATAACCCATAAAGTAGGCAGGCACGGAGCTATTTCTCAGCGTGTGTTTATTCCAGCTGGCACGTTAATACACTGACACACAACATCCGGATTCCCATCATGCATTGCTTCAAAACTACAGCAAGTAGTAATGTCCAAAAACATAACAGAGACGAAGCAGAAGAACGAAGAAGAGACATGGCGAATACATGTCCTTTGTAACAAAGGCCAGTCAACTTCAAGAAAATTGCTGGCAATCTGGGAGATTGCATTGCTCTTAGCTCAGTAGTCAGCACGGTCGCCACTCACATGCTCGGAGCATTAGGAAAAAATAACGCAGCCGAGAGCGAGAGTAGACAATCGCTACACAAAGCTGTTTTTTTTTTTATATATATATAGATCATCACAGATTATGCAAATTATATGATGCCATCATATTTCCCACCTCCCAAGCACGCCCTTAGCGATGCCCCCATACCAAACACTGTACTCTGTTTGACTAATTTCACATGATCAAACCTTTTTTAACATTCCACACTACAAAATAATAGAAGTATGTACGATTCCTGCTGTCGTATTTCACACATGTTTTGCAACACATACATGTTATGTTATGTTACGTTACGCTATGTTATTTTATGTCATACTCAATGTGCTTGTGTATGCTTGTGTATGCTTGCAGGCGGTCTACATGTTCTACGCTCTGGCCTTAGTGTGCGATGATTACTTCGTCCCCTCCCTCGACAAGATATGTGAGGTAAATTACGAGCAATTTATACATATTATTTGCACAACAATCATGTTCATAACTTATATTGTTTGTCTCTTATTAGCGACTTCATCTGAGTGAGGATGTTGCAGGGGCGACCTTCATGGCAGCGGGTAGTTCAGCTCCTGAACTCTTCACCTCGGTCATAGGTAGGAATGCACCATATTTTTTTTTTTTTTTCTCCTGCTTCTCAAGACCGATAGAGATTACTTATTTTTATGCATTTTTTTAAAAGTAGATTTAAGTGTCGTTTGTGCATACAAACAAAGGTGAATTTGACAAAATGTACCTATAGGGTCCGTGTACCTTCCGTTCTATCTATTTAAAATTCTTAAATGCAAATCAAAAAACTAATTTCGGACCAATTTTTTCTATTTTCATTTCTGAAACAAAAGTTGGACAACTATTTAGCAACACTTTTTTAAAACGACTGCTGAACAAAGATGTTACCATTGTGCTAAAAACATGCTAAACGCAAAGGAAAAGCTAAAATACTGCTTCCAGTTCAATTTGTCATCACACAGATAACCACATATTTTTGCATTTTGGATGACATTTTTTTTTCGAGTTTTGTGTTTACCTGGAAAAATCTAAATCCCTAAAAGGAACACAGCACAAAATCCAATTGTATGGCAATATTTTAATGAAAACCAACCCTTTTTTGTTGTTTTAAAATCTGCCATAAACGGTACAATAAAAATCGAAAAACGTTTCAGAATTGTAAATAGAATGAGCGCAAGGTACATGGACCATGTAGATTTGTGGTCATCCACAATCCGTGTATTATTTGTTGATTAATTTTTCAAAAGATAAAAAAACTAAGTAACAACTAATTTTTTTAATTGTGTGGGTTTTTTTTAAAACCAAAACAAAGGGTCTAAATCAGGGGTCACCAACCTTTTTGAAACCAAGAGCTACTGCTTGGGTACTGATTAATGCGAAGGGCTACCAGTTTGATACACACTTAAATAAATTGCCAGAAATAGCCAATTTGCTCAATTTACCTTTAACTCTATGTTATTATTAATAATTAATGATATTTATCTTTGTGGAAACACTGATCATCTTAATGATTTCTCACAATAAATATATATAGAAACAAATAAATATCAATATGCAACACTTTATTTTTATATTTTTTCTAAGTGCACATTTTTCAAATTGAACATTTTCAAATGATCACTTCTAAGACAGTCTTGTGAAATCTCAATATCCCATTTTAACTAGCTAGCCACTAACATTTTTTAACAAATCATGAATTACTTTGCACCATGTTTGTACAAATAATAACTCATGTAAAATACAAAAGTCAACTCTCAAATGTTTAAATAAATCATGTCACACTTTGAACTGGACACCAAATCTGTTATCTGTTTCTTCGTCCGTTAGTGAAGACCAAGTCTTTAAAATATTTTCTTGGATTTTCAAATTCTATTTGAGTTTTGTCTCTCTTAAAATTAAAAATGTCGAGCAAAGCGAGACCAGCTTGCTAGTAAATAAATAAAATTTAAAAAATAGAGGCAGCTCACTGGTAAGTGCTGCTATTTGAGCTATTTTTAGAACAGGCCAGCGGGCTACTCATCTGGTCCTTACGGGCTACCTGGTGCCCGCGGGCACCGCGTTGGTGACCCCTGGTCTAAATCAAGTTGACGTTATTGGATGTTTTAGTTAAATAAATAAATAAACAAACATTGAAAATAGAAAAATATGCATTTTGCTGAGATAGGCTCCAGCGCCCCCCGTGACCCCGAAGGGAATAAGCGGTAGAAAATGGATGGATGGATGGAAAATATTAATGTTTGTGTGAACATAGCCGAGATATTCCTTATAAAAAAAATGCAAATACACGTTTGGACAAGCGGCCCAGTTCAGAGTATTAATATTACCTTTTTCGGATATTTGTCCAAATGTGTCACTGCCACCTCAGTGATTCTAAAATCACTCAGGATTATATTGCATGACTAACAAGGCCCTTAGCTACCTGCTGTCATCTAGTGGAAGATTATATAGCTGCACACAAAGGCACAAGAAGTCAACAGGCATATTTTTTGCCATAACTGAGAATTAGTTTTTTTTTAACAATTAGAGAAAGTTGAAAAATTCCCACGGCACACCTTACTATCTCTCACAGCACATTAATTAGTGTGCCGCGGCACAGTGGTTGATAAGCACTCTTTAAGGACCGTGCTCCTAGACACGATTTACCACTTTAAAACTTTTTTACCATTTAATTGTTTTTACCATGTTTGCCTGAGACCACTCAGATTGGAAGAATAAAACTAAAATGGTCAATTACACTATTAGAATAGAGTGGTATTGCACTATATATGTACAAACGTTTGTACTTAAAATATGTGTTTATTTAATGGCGTGGAGTTCAGGTATTAACATGATTTTCTACTAGCTGTCTTTCTTGCATTTTTCAATTGTAACTGTGTTTCCTTTACAAAGTATACTATTTTTTTTATCATTTTTTAAAAGGTTATTGTTCTTCCTGAGTGACGTAAACTATAAGCAGTAAATGTTTGTGATCAGTCATTTGCTGCTAAGTCCGGCCCACTCATCAAAAGATGAGGAAATCTTGACATAATTATTCAAGTTATTATCCAGTTTTGGATGTTTGTTTAGGTCAAAACAAAGTATTCCCATAACTTCAACTTGATTGAGACCGGGGGTGTCAAACGTACGGCCCGAGGGTTTTATCCGGCCTGCGGGATGAGTTTGTTAAGCATAGAAATGAACCTGACATTTTTGAATGAAAGAAACAGCCACCATCCACCACAATGGGCACAGGACAACGCATTAGCCAAAGCAATTAATTTTTTTGTGCATTATTTTATCACTGGCTACATGTTTGTTTTGACAGGAACGATCAGGGGTAGCAAAAATGTAATTAATGTTGCTGACAATTTTTAAAAAATAGTATACAGTGCCGACAATAGCGTGCCTGAAGGTCTGCACCAGGCTTAGGAAGAAACACTAACACCTTATCACCAGGACTAAAGTGTCCAACCTTCGAACCTCTGTCAAACCAGCCCTTTGATTTGGACTGAGCAGTTGACGAGTGAGATCTCCAAGATATTTTACATGTGTGACAAGATCTGCAATGCGGTCGCACATGCCTTCTTAAGCCAGGCCAAAAGTATCACCGAAGAAGATAATGGTACATTTTAGTGACCCCGAAGTGACCAACAAAATGACTTTTATGGGCTCCATTGAGTATCTCAGACCGAGAGAAGCTTGGAACCACAATCTGATTTTTTACACGGGAGTCGTCACAACCGGACACATAAGAGTTCAAATCCAATTATGTTAAGAGGCGGCGTGGCTTGGTTGGTAGAGCGGCCGTGCCAGCAACTTGAGGGTTCTAGGTTCGATCCCCGCTTCTGCCATTCTAGTCACAGCTGTTGTGTCCTTGAGCAAGACACTTCACCCCCCTGCTCCCAGTGCCACCCACACTGGTTCAAATGTAACTTAGATAATGAGTATCACTATGTAAAGCGCTTTGAGTCACTAGAGAAAAGCACTATACAAATGTAATATACTTCACTTCACTAAGGTCCTCGTGCTGTTGTCTAGTTGAGAAGGGACGCGTAACATAAAGGACAGACGCTATGGACTGGTTCGTTCTTAAAGAACAGTTTATTTAACTGAATAATTTCTACAACAAATTATATAGTCACCAATACGGCGAGTCTTGGCAACAATGGTGTGTGCATTATGCTCAGCTGGCTGGCGATTTGAGGGAGCGAGCGAGAGAGCTTCCAGCTCCAACTCTAGGCTTTATCTCCGTGGCATCCGTCTGCTGTCCAATCATAAACTAGAAACAATAAGGGGGAAACAATTAGTAAAATGACACACAGGTGAAGATATGTATGATGGTGCTGGGGTCCCTCCATCTAGGAGAGTGGGCGAGGGATGGCCACCTCTCGGGTGCTCTTTAAGGAGGCTCCCTTGAAGGACATTAGTGCAGCGGCCGGTTGGGCCTCTCCTGAAACCTTCACAAGGTTCTACAGGCTAAATGTTGCTTCATCAATGGCCTCTGCCGTTCTAGGAGCAGGCAAGTGAACTGTGCTGTCCCTGCCATGCTGGCCCGTGGCTTCAGGGTTGGTATTCACCCCGTGGTTGTGTTTCATTGATTAAAGATGTTCTGTTTATGGGGACGCTTTTTTCTTAGTTGAAAATGGTGGCCTTCATCGGCCTTTGGCTGTTTAATCACAACCTCAATTAACTATGTCCTGAACCAAACTGTTGTTCTGAGAGTTTTGGGCTTCAGTTTTGCCTGACTTTATTTGGTATACTGTTGACCCATACGGGGGTGTCTGGTTCGGCCTCAGTCAGAGATAAGAGACTGAACATTTATAGGTTCTGATCGCGCCCGCAGGGTGGAGGTGTTAATGTGACTGATTTCTTACATTGTCTTGTGAAAAAGTTCACCCTTGGAGAGAGTGACCCATATGGTGGCGTGATGACTTTTATTCTTAGAACCACGGTTATCTTCCGTAACCATCCTATTTCAGAAGTGTGGGTAACACAACTGGCTTGAGTACAGGGGGGCGTGGCTTGAAGGGGGTGTGCTTTGAAAGATTTAATGCGTGTTTTTTTCTTGTCTTTTTATAGCTCGGTTGGTAGAGCGGCCGTGCCAGCAACTTGAGGGTTGCAGGTTCGATCCCCGCTTCCGCCATCCTAGTCACTGCCGTTGTGTCCTTGGGCAAGACACTTTACCCACCTGCTCCCAGTGCCACCCACACTGGTTTAAATGTAACTTAGATATTGGGTTTCACAATGTAAAGCGCTTTGAGTCACTTGAGAAAAAGCGCTATATAAATGTAATTCACTTCACTTCACTTCACTTTTATTTGTGTAAAATATTTTTTATACCATTTAACTCCAACCTAAATTTATTTAGATATATGTTTTGGTTTATTAATAATACATCATAAAACATTTATTTATTTTTAGTAAAAACATAATTTTTTTAAATTAACAATCAAGAAGAATGACTGTGGGCCATCCACAACTTGTGTTGTTTTTCTGATATCGATTAAAGTCCAAACTTTAATTCTGCACTTCATGATCAAACACTCTAACCACTTGACCACATGATAGACACTGCCATTTTATATTCAGTATATCCATGTGTGTCTGGCAAGGCGATTCGATTCGTTATTAAATTTCATATAAAGCACCTTGTTATTTATTAATGACATTTTAAAAGCTAATTTTGTCGGGGGCGGCGCATAGACTTAAAAGAAAAAAACCTGACCTGCTCTCTTCCTGGTCCAATATAATGCACTGTAAACTATAATTGTAATGTTGCAAAAGGTCATGATCTTGCTCACCACTTTAACAACAACACAGCAAACGTTTTTAAATAATGTACATCACAAATATCTCTCCTGTGAATGATGGGGACTCACTCTTATCTCACAGCTGTTGATTGGTCAGATGCTGCTCGCTGTCAATCATTGTCACATCGGCAAATAGGCAGATCAATCAATGGGCTTGTGGGTGTTCTAAAGGGGCAAGCTTCAGTCTGAGCTGGGGTTTTCGGCCTGGTACAAGTGCTTGTCTCTATTCAATAGCGTTACATTACTTTTTGACAATAAAAAGTGCAGGGAACATATTTTTATTTTATCGGTTATCTTTGCTATTTTTGCAGAATAGTATAATTTTTCATCATTAATACGTGTACCCTAGACAGATTATTTTCAGGAAGGGTGGCTTCATATTGCTGTATGACAATGTTTTAACCTTCTCTATTAATTAATAAAATGTAATATCCAGCCCGCTAATCATTATGTATTTGAGGACTCGACCAGAAAAAAAGAATTTAAACAATATTTCAGCCAGCCAAAAAAATACTTACCCCCCACCCCCATATTCCTAAACTGATGTACTAGCACAGAATACAATTACAAAACATCTCTGACAAAGCATGATCGTAATATAAGACATTTTTATTTTGTTAATGTCAGGGTTTCCCCTAAATTGCCAAAATACCTGTAGCGGTGGGGGCGTGGTCGATATGACGCCATTGCATGGTTTGCTATGATGACAAATCTGTTATTATTAAGTATTATATTAGCATATATATATTTCTTACACAATATCGTTTTGTTCTATTTTTAAATTGTTGCTGCTTATTGTAGAATGTACTTTGTTGAGAAGTTTTGTTTTAGGAATTTCTTAAATCTTTTTAGTCACTTTTTCTGTAATAAAAACGATTGTCAACAAATCTAGCATCTATTTTTGGTGTTATTGGCGACCGTTCTCGTGTTTAAAGACTACTTCTGTCGCGCCATGTCCGTGACGAAAAGCGAGCCGCATAGAGCCTGACGTTATACTTGTTTAGCTATATATTGGCCATAAAAGCTAAAAAGAGCGTCAGACTTTGTTTGTTTTCTTTTAATACTTTATATTGTTAAGTGTAACGGCTAATATGAAGCCAGTACATTAGGAGAAACCCTAAACGTAGTTAAACCAGATGTATAGCGTAGTGCTTTTAGTTTGAAGCCGGAAAAGTGTGTGATTGGTTTGAAAAAGTGTCTTGACATATAGTCCAGCACGGCAGGGGAGTCAAAAATGAAGTTTTTTCAATTTATAGTTAACACTTTATTATTGCGTTAACTTTTACAGCCCTAACATATATATATATATATATATATATATATATATATATATATATATATATATATATATATATATATATATATATATATATATATATATATATATATATATATATATATATATATATCCAGAAGTACACGGATGACACAGCCATCGTCGGGTGCATCAGGGACGGCAGAGAGGAGGAGTTTCGGAGGCTGGTGAGGGACTTTGTTGTCTGGTGCCACAGGAACCTCTTGCAGCTCAATCCGACAAAGACCAAGGAGCTGGTCATTGACTTTGGGAGGTCGAGTCCAAGGTCACAACCTATTGAGATCGAGGGAGTCGAGGTACAGACCGTGGACTCATTCAAGTACCTCGGGGTGTGGGTGGACAATAAGCTGGACTGGACTGTTAACACAGACCACTTTTACAGGAAAGGACAGAGCAGGCTGTACTTCCTGAGGAGGCTGCACTCCTTCAACATCTGTAAAAAACTCTTGTGGATGTACTACCAGTCTGTGGTTGCCAGTGTTCTGTACTACATCGTAGTGTGCTGGGGGGCCGGCATATCTAAGAAGGACAGCTCCAGACTGGAGAAACTGATCAAGCGGGCCGGTTCTACGATCGGAATAAAACTGGACTCACTGTTGACGGTGGCAGAGAAGAGGACTGTGGAAAAACTAGTGAGCATCCTGGATGATGCCAGTCACCCTCTGCATACCGTTGTCAGTAGCCAGAGGAGCCTGTTCAGTGCTAGACTGCTTCATCCCAAATGCAGGACTAATAGACTCAAAAACTCCTTTGTCCCACACGCCATTAGACTGTACAACTCCTTTCTGGGGGGGGAGGGGGGTACTAGGATGACAGGGGATGCAAAACAATAACAGTGCAATACTTTTTCATAACATGGTCACTACTGCCTAGTTTCTCTTGTTATATTCTTATTTTACTGTTATATTTTTATTGTCATCGTTGCTTTTTATTTTTATTCTATTGTAATATTTTTCTATTTTGTCTCCATTTATACCCCCATTATTTACTTTTTACTTTTTACAATTTTGTACACTGCTGCTGGAATTTAAATTTTCCTGAGGGAACTCTCCTGAAGGAATCAATAAAGTACTATCTATCTATCTATCTATCTATCTATCTATCTATCTATCTATCTATCTATCTATCTATCTATCTATCTATCTATCTATCTATCTATCTATATATATGTGTGTTTATTAACAAGTTGTCTACAAACTCTTGACTTTACTAACACATTTTTTTAGCATTTTCTTAAAGGAAAAAAAGAGTAATATGGTAAACGTTAAACACAGGTCGTGAAAAAACTATCAGTTTATCCGTTTCTTCCTACTCCTCGATGTTGAGTGCAAACAGGATGGACTTTATTCTAACTTTTTACCTCTGACCAATTGCAGTAGAGCAGGCATGGTCAAGGGAGAAACTGTTGCATCCGAGTATGTCGCCAAAGAGGGGAAAATTGCAGATTTTCCCTGAACACAACCTTGAGATGTATTAATTAAACTTATGCCACTGAAGTGCAAAATTATTTTTTTAAACCCTGAAATAAGCAAGATAAGACAACTTTAAACTACACAAGTGAGGTAAAATTAAAATCTCCTTCTAATCAAAAGCACCTTTCATTCGTTTAAAAAGAAAAAACACAACTGACTTGGTTGTGCATTAAAACGCCTCTGTTCATCAATTTAGTGATATATGACACATGACATTACTTGTGCGTTATTCTTAAATATGATTATTTTTGTTTTTTATTTTGGAACCTTTAGAGCAGTGGTTCTCAAGCTTTTTTCCCCAAGTACCACCTCAGAAAACACTACACAGTATATTTAATGTTTTTGGCCACTGTAACATTACACACAGTTTGAACCGTAACACTATGTTTGAATATTGAATAAAGTCATTCTTTGGCGGAGTCGTGTATAAAGAGAGTATGGCCATCTCGGTTTCAGGCAGTCAGTTTGGTTGTTTTACTAATAGTAGAAAGGTTTTATTTTCATTTTAAATGTTGATATTTATTTTGTCAAATTCTTTCATTTGTATAAACACAAGGAAATAATGTTAGCCCAGTTAAGAGCTGCCAGTACGAAAATGTCGAAAGAAAATGCAGTTAAGAGTGTATAACATTTTTTTATATATGTATATATGTCTATATATATATATATATATATATATATATATATATATATATATATATATATATATATATATATATATATATATATATAGACATATATACACACACACACATATATATGTACAAACCCCGTTTCCATATGAGTTGGGAAATTGTGTTAGATGTAAATATAAACGGAATACAATGATTTGCAACTCATTTTCAACCCATATTCAGTTGAATATGCTACAAAGACAACATATTTGATGTTCAAACTGATAAACATTTTTTTTTTGAAAATAATCATTAACTTTAGAATTTGATGCCAGCAACACGTGACAAAGAAGTTGGGAAAGGTGGCAATAAATACTGATAAAGTTGAGGAATGCTCATCAAACACTTATTTGGAACATCCCACAGGTGAACAGGCAAATTGGGAACAGGTGGGTGCCATGATTGGGTATAAAAGTAGATTCCATGAAATGCTCAGTCATTCACAAACAAGGATGGGGCGAGGGTCACCACTTTGTCAACAAATGCGTGAGCAATTTGTTGAACAGTTTAAGAAAAACTTTTCTCAACCAGCAATTGCAAGGAATTTAGGGATTTCACCATCTACGGTCCGTAATATCATCAAAGAGTTCAGAGAATCTGGAGAAATCACTGCACGTAAGCAGCTAAGCCTGTGACCTTCAACCCCTCAGGCTGTACTGCATCAACAAGCGACATCAGTGTGTAAAGGATATCACCACATGGGCTCAGGAACACTTCAGAAACCCACTGTCAGTAACTACAGTTGTTCGCTACATCTGTAAGTGCAAGTTAAAACTCTCCTATGCAAAGCAAAAACCGTTTATCAACAACACCCAGAAACGCCGTCGGCTTCGCTGGGCCTGAGCTCATCAAAGATGGACTGATACAACGTGGAAAAGTGTTCTGTGGTCTGACGAGTCCACATTTCAAATTGTTTTTGTAATCTGTGGACGTCGTGTCCTCCGGACCAAAGAGGAAAATAACTTGTTATAGGCGCAAAGTTGAAAAGCCAGCATCTGTGATTGTATGGGGGTGTATCAGTGCCCAAGACATGGGTAACTTACACATCTGTGACGGCGCCATTAATGCTGAAAGGTACATACAGGTTTTGGAGCAACATATGTTGCCATCCAAGCAACGTTACCATGGACACCCCTGCTTATTTCAGCAAGACAATGCCAAGCCACGTGTTACAACAGCATGGCTTCATAGTAAAAGAGTGCGGGTACTAGACTGGCCTGCCTGTAGTCCAGACCTGTTTCCCATTGAAAATGTGTGGCGCATTATGAAGCCTAAAATACCACAACGGAGACCCCCGGACTGTTGAACAACTTAAGCTGTACATCAAGCAAGAATGGGAAAGAATTCCGCCTGAAAGGCTTAAAAAATGTGTCTCCTCAGTTCCCAAACGTTTACTGAGTGTTGTTAAAAGGAAAGGCCATGTAACACAGTGGTGAACATGCCCTTTCCCAACTACTTTGGCACGTGTTGTAGCCATGAAATTCTAAATTAATTATTATTTGCAAAAAAAAAAAAAAGTTTATGAGTTTGAACATCAAATATCTTGTCTTTGTAGTGCATTCAATTGAATATGAGTTGAAAAGGATTTGCAAATCATTGTATTCCGTTTATATTTACATCTAACACAATTTCCCAACTCATATGGAAACGGGGTTTGTATATGTATACAAATATATGTATGTATACATATATATATATATATATATATATATATATATATATATATATATATATATATATATATATATATATATATATATATATATATATACATATATACATATATATATATATATATATATATATATATATATATATATATATATATATATATATATATATATATAAATATATATATATATATAGGTTGATTGGCAACACTAAATTGGCCCTAGTGTGTGAATGTGAGTGTGAATGTTGTCTGTCTATCTGTGTCAGCCCTGCGATGAGGTGGCGACTTGTCCAGGGTGTACCCCGCCTTCCGCCCGATTGTAGCTGAGATAGGCTCCAGCGCCCCCCGCGACCCCAAAGGGAATAAGCGGTAGAAAATGGATGGATGGATGGATATACATATATATATGTATATATATATATATATATATTTATATATATATATATATATATATATATATTGTCATGTCTGTGTGATCAGGTTTTTGTTGGTTGTTTTTGGACATCTGGGATCTGTCCGTAAGGGCGGGGGGGCTCTGTCATGTCTGTGTGATCAGGTTTTTGTTTTGGCCATGTGTTTGTTTTTTGGACTCTTTTTAGTTCCTGGTTGCACTTCCTTGTTTGTTTGTTTCCATAGCAACTCATTAGTTTTCACCTGTCCTGTCACGCACCTGTTTCACGTTTCGAGTCACGCACCTGTTTTCACCAATCATGTCTGTATTATTTAAGTCCATTGTTTTCTGTTAGTCGGCCTGTCGACATCACATTCATGCTCCACATTTATGCTCTGCACCCTTTATGATCACGCTTCTTCACGCCATGTTCACAGTTCCTTGTCAAGTAAGTTTTTGTTTAATGTTTATAGTTCTCCGCCATTGTGCGCGCCTTTTGTTTTCCTAGTCAAGTTTTTTACCTCCGCTGTGAGCACTTTTTGTTTATACCCTTTTGAGCCTTTTGAGTTTAAATATTAAACATGTCCTCACCTGCACGCCATGTCCGGTCCAATTCATTTGCACCACGGGAGAACAAACCACGCCATAGACCCAGTCATGACATATATATATATATACATATATATATATATATATATATATACATATATATACATATATATATATATATATATATATATATATATATATATATATATATATATATATATATATATACAGTATATATATATATATATATATACAGTATATATATATATATATATATATATATATATATATATATATATATATATATATATATATATATATATACATATATGTATATGTAGATACTTATTTATTTTGTATCTTATTTATCTTTGAAATTAATTTTCACTTACACAGGGAGGTACATGTTTTTATCACACATACATGTTATTAGGCTGCTATGTATTCATGACATGAGGTCAGCACTCGCACAGCAACTTCATAATGAATTATGTCGTTAAATTAGGTTTAACAAAAATGATTTAGTGTCTCACATTTCTTATGACACAAGCCAGACATCCGTGCAGTAATACTTTTCCAAAAGTTTTGCTTTTAAAAACGAAAACGGCGCTTGAAATGCGGACAAAAGGCTAAAACGCACACAAAAGTATGCCTTTTCCAAATATCCATATTTGTGTCAAGAGCCTTACTTTTTTGAATTCCTGCAACTATAAACAACACATAAACAACACAACTATAAACTGTAAATAAATAATAAAACAATACAATTAAAATAAACACATTACTTTGGCTCATACACAAAATAATTTTTTTAACAAGTTCAATAATAAATGTTGCTTGTGTGTCTTATTCTCAGGAGTGTTCATTACGAAAGGAGATGTCGGGGTTGGCACCATTGTCGGCTCAGCTGTCTTCAATATCCTGGTTATTATTGGAGTATGCGGGATATTTGCTGTGCAGGTAAAGTACTATTTCAAATATGTGTACAATGTATTATGTAGAATGACCTTCAACTTGCCAATGATACATTAGACCAGGGGTCACCAACGCGGTGCCCGCGGGCACCAGGTAGCCCGTAAGGACCAGATGAGTCGTCCGCTGGCCTGTTCTAAAAATAGCTCAAATAGCAGCACTTACCAGTGAGCTGGCATTTACAGAGAAAAAAAGTGCTACACTTTCCCTCTGTGCAGATGCTGCTGAAAGACAATGCTTCTGCATATGAGGCTTTTGACAAAGTTGCAGAAAAGTACTTTCAGGTCATAAACAGAGTTGGGCAAGAGTTTGAGAACAGGTTTTGTGACCTGGATCAGCTTGAGCCATGTGTGTCGTTCATTTCTAATCCTTTCATGAACGTGGACATATCATGCATTGTTGAGCAGTTAAGTGCAACATTCAGCCTGGATGCTGAACAGGTGGAGATTGTTTATTGTTTATTGTTTATTGAATGGATCCCCATTAGCTGACGCCAAGGCGACTGCTAGTCTTCCTGGGGTCCATATAGGAGCATACAAAATTTAAATACAAAGAATACATGCATTACCAGACATTATACAATGGAAAAATACAACATAAGATAAAAATCTAGTTAAAACCAGTATTAAAATTCACGTCATGTGGGCAGCTGCAAAAGGTGTATCTTTAAAGCTGTCTTGAATGACAATTTACTTTGTGAGAGATTAATGTGAGGTGGCAACCCATTCCAGAATGATGTACATCTATACATGACTGTATGTTTGAGGGAATTGGTCCTGGGAGCAGGAAGTGTCAAATAGCCATTGCTGGCATTCCTAGTGTCATGAATATGTGTGTTAGTTGATTTTAAAAACTGTTTGTAAAAGTAATCTGGTGATTGATCTAAAATGATAGTTCGAAAGAACATTAGGAGACTACAATGCATCTTTTGTTCAACAGACAACCAGGACAGGCGTGAATGCATGTATGAAATATTAGTGTGCAAAGAACATTTAAGTACCAGTCTAGCCGCTCTGTTCTGTACAAATTGCAGTTTGTTCAGGTCAGACTTAGTCGTAGCGGACCATTCTATAGGACAGTAATGAAGATGACAGAAAACCAAGGACTGTATCACTTGAGCCATTGTTGAGGATGTCAAGAAGGTGGAGCACTTCCTGACCATGGCTAGACCTCTTCCCATTTTCATTGAAATACCATCAATATGATCGGACCATGACAGTTGACTGTCTAATAGCACACCAAGCAGTTTTGCTTTTTTGACCTGCTTAATAGGTATGTCTGACATTGAAATATGAAGCTGTGGGTCATCAACAAGCATATGCCTGGATCCAAAAAGAATGCTTTTTGTTTTGTCAATATTCACAACAAGTTTACTATTATTTACCCAGAGTGACACTCTCTCCAGGTCCTGATTTAAGTTATTTTGTAGGTCATTTAAGGTAGAGGCAGTACTGTATAGAGTTGTGTCATCTGCATACATAACCATATTGGTGTTTGTTGTAACACAGGGAAGATCATTAGTAAAAATAATAAAAAGTAAAGAACCTAAGCAGCTTCCTTGAGGCACGCCGCAGTAATTGTACTTGCGTTCAGATAGGCTACCATTAAAACACACTCTCTGTGATCTTCCTGATAGATAGCTCAACATCCAAGAAAGTGACATACTATTAAAACCATATTTTCTCAGTTTGGAGATCATTATGTTGTGATCTATGACATCGAATGCTGCACTAAAGTCAATCAGGACAGTACCAACCATCTTCTTGACATCCATTTGTGACAGCCAGTCATCAGTCAGCTGAGCTAAAGCAGTAGATGTTGAGTGACCTTGCCTATAAGCATGCTGGGAACACGACATCAGTTTGTTGTAGGTAAAGTAATCTTGAATTTGTTTGAAAACAACTTTTTCCATCAATTTACTAAGAACAGGAAGTATGCTTATTGGTCTACTGTTTTTACCAGTAAAATCTTTATTTTTGTCCTTGGGTAGAGGGATGACCTTGGCCTCCTTCCAAACCCCAGGACAGACTCCATATCTTAATGATTTATTAAATATATGACAAATCGGAGTTAATACATGGCATGCCGCAATTCTTAACAATTTGCCATCTAACATGTCCGTCCCAGCAGGTTCATCAGATGGCAGTGATAACAACAATTTTTCAATATCAGAACTACCAACTGGTACAAAATCGAACCAGCAGTTTTTACCCTTCATTATGTGATTTTCAATTAATGTGCATGAGGAGGAGCAATCAGAAGGCGTCATATTCACTCTCAGATTTTCCACCTTGTTTGTGAAGTAATTATTAAAATATGTAGCAATTTCCATTGGCTTAGTCAGGTAAGCTCCATCAACTTCTATACACAAATTTGTTTTACATGATGCTGATCTTCCCATTATTTGATTTAAAAATTTCCACAATTGTTTACCATCATGTCTAAAGTCTTTGTCTGATAATATACCTTTTTATTACCTCTATTTATTTTAGTTACACGATTTCTTAATTTACGATAGATCATCGCATCAGAAAGTAGACCAGAAGAGTCCGCCAACTTTTTAGCCTGGTTACGTTGCTTCATAAGTGCTTTGAGCTCATTCCCTAACCAGGGGGCGCCATTTGCCTTGACAGTTGTTTTCCTGACAGGAGCATGCTTATCGGCAATCTGCAAAAATAACTTCATGAATGTGCTCAAAGCAGCTTCAGGATCCTCCTCAAGACACACAGTTTCCCAGTTAACATGTTTCACATCATCTATAAATTTTACTTCATTAAAATATTTATAAGACCTTTTATGTATTGTTACACTAGGAGCTTTGGAGAGCTTGGTCTTCCTCCTTATTGCAATTAAGTTGTGGTCCGTAAAGCCAAGAGCTATTGATACTGTTTTAGTGCATTTATCAGGAACATTAGTGAATAGGTGGTCAATGCATTTGGATGACTTTAGCCCATTTCTATTTATAGTTGATCTGGTTGGTAGTGTAATGGTCTGTGTGAGGTTACAGGCATTAGTTACAGCAATAAGTTTCTTTTTCAGCGGGCACATAGCGGACCAATCAATGTTTGTGTCCCCAGTAAAATATATCTCTCTGTTCTCATCACTAGATTTATCCAACATCTTGCATATTAAATCCAGGTATTTTATATCGGCACTAGGTGGTCTATAGCAGCACCCAACCAGTATGGGTTTGGTCTGTGGCAGGTGAACCTGGATCCACAGGGCCTCAATATCAGCCAACATTAAATCATGTCTTACTTTCACAGGAATGTGACTCTGCACATACACAGCTACACCTCCACCATATCTTGTTCTATCATTCCTAAAAATTGTGTATCCGTCTACAGCTAATTCAACATCCTCAAAAGAGGAGTCAAGATGGGTTTCAGATATTGCCATAATGTGTATATCATTAGACTTCATTATCATACATAAATCAGGGATTTTATTTCTTAAGCTACAGATATTCAAGTGAGCTATCAGTAGGCCTTTGCCGGGTAGTTTAAGGTTGTATGGAACCATGATGAAGAGAGAGAGCGATTGATGACTTATATTGCTTTTTACAATTGACCCTGAAACACAGTAGTGTAGGCCTGTTTTGAGGCATAAAAAGCTGTACAGGTAGACATATATAACACCGCCCAACTAGTACATAGGCATGACATCTGCAACTGCAGCAAAAAACTAACGAATAAAATGGGAAACAATGAGTGGCAGTCATTATGTGTGTGTGAAAAGTGTCCATGAGTAGACACAGGGGTCCTACCTCGCCGCAGATAGTTCCTCAGATATCGAATTTGTCCAAATCACTGATGTCGTTGATGACCATGACTTTCTCCTCTTCTGGGGTGGTACCATTCAGCTTGATAAACACTTTACAGCTGGCAGTCCATGTAGACTGAATTTTGCTTTGCTTCCTCAGGATTCGTGCGCGCCTGGCGATCTAACCATTCCTTTTGGTGAGATGTTCGTTAATGTACACCTCCGTTCCTTTTAATTTGCAACTTGGATTTAGGCTAGAAACGAGCCACACTAACGTAGACACTTAGCTACGCCGGAATTTACTATTTTACCGGGTACTCAAGGGCTACTGCCCGCCCGAGTGGCACAGCACACGCCGCTCTGGTCGCTCTTTTGCTACACACCGTGAGAAAGTTTCGCCCTGCTTCCTTGCCTGCAGGTGTGGGATAACCTCCATTGATTGAAATTGTAACACTGCAAAATGACCTCCACCTCAAAGCCCAACAGGCTGCACCAAACTTTTGGTGCCTTGTTGACACAGAAAAGTACAGTGGTGTATGTGCAGCAGCTATGAAGGTTGCAAGCCTGTTTGGTTCAACTTATCTTTGTGAATCAGCCTTTTCTGACATGAACTTCATCAAGAACAAACACAGAACACACCTCACTGATGCACATCTGCAAGACTCACTCAGAGTGGCAGTGTCAAGTTACACACCAGAGTACAACACACTAGTTAACAGCATGCAATGCCAGGCTTCCCACTAACTGACAAAGAAACAGATAACAGATTTGGTGTCCAGTTCAAAGTGTGACATGATTTATTTAAAAATTTGAGAGTTGACTTTTGTATTTTACATGAGTTATTATTTGTACAAACATGGTGCAAAGTTATTCATGATTTGTTAAAAAAATTTAGTGGCTAGCTAGTTAAAATGGGATATTGTGATTTCTCAAGACTGTCTTAGAAGTGATCATTTGAAAATGTTCAATTTGAAAAATGTGCACTTAGAGAAAATATAAAAATAAAGTGTTGCATATTGATATTTATCTGTTTCTATATATATTTATTGTGAGAAATCATTAAGATTATCAGTGTTTCCACAAAGATAAATATCCTTAATTATTAATAATAACATAGAGTTAAAGGTAAATTGAGCAAATTGGCTATTTCTGGCAATTTATTTAAGTGTGTATCAAACTGGTAGCCCTTCGCATTAATCAGTACCCAAGAAGTAGCTCTTGGTTTCAAAAAGGTTGGTGACCCCTGCCTTAGACTGACATGGAAGACATGATTGCTTTCACTGACTCCAGTTCTTATGAGTCACTAACTGAAGTGAATCAGGTATTTGATCCACTAGAGCAGAAGTCTTCAAAGTTTTCCAGGCCAAGGACCCCTAAACTAATAAGGAGATGGAGCAGGGACCCCTACTTATATACCTTGTATACAATTTTGATTGTGCTGCTTCTAAAGGTACCTTGGTATTGCGCAATACGAGGATATTCAAATAATACAGTATAGCATGCTAATAGCTAGCTGGAAACTTGCCCATTAATTGCTAGCTGCCAGTTCACACCGCTAATTGCTAGCTGGAAATGTGCACATTAATCCAGAGGTCTACAACAGGGCGTTCGTGACGCCCGAGGGTTTTGCAAGGGTGTCGTAAAACTTTTAAATGAATAAACTTTTTTTTAATATATTTTTTTCATATTCCCCCGCTAGTGAAAAATTCCCCAAGTGTAAACATCTTTAAACACACATTAACATGTGTCAAACATACTGTATTGTAGTTCATAAATGGCAGTGACATGGCCACCATACTCACTGCACCTTGCAGCTTTAAAATAAAAACATGAAAAAATAATTATATTAATATATTCATGTTAGCATTTAAGATAGGTAGCGATTAACGTTCCAGTTGACAGCTAGCGATTGGCGACACTAGCTGCCAGCTCGGGATTAGCGCGCTGGTTGTCTGCTATCAATTAATAGGAAGGTTTTCAGCTAGAAATTAGCACTTTTGTTGCCAGCTCGTGATTAGCGCGCTGGTTGTCTGCTATCAACTAATACGAAGGTTTTCAGCTAGCGATTTGCGGAGCAAGCTGACATTTAATGCGCTAAATATCAACTAGCAATCAACACGCAAGTTTCCAACTAGCGATTAGCGCACCTGTTGCCATCTAGCTCAGCATGCTATACCATACTTGCCAACCCTCCCGAATTTTCCGTGAGACTCCCGAATTTTAGTGCCTCTCCCGAAAATCTTCCGGGACAACCATTCTCCCGAATTTCTCCCGATTTCCAGCCGGACAACAAGGCACGCCCCCTCCAGGTCCATGCGGACCTGAGTGAGGACAGCCTGTCGTCATGTCCGCTTTTTTTCCATACAAACAGCGTGCCGGCCCAGTCACGTTATAACATCTACGGCTTTTGGAGAGTGCACAACTGTACACACAACAAGGAGACGAAGCAGAAGAACGAAGAAGAGGCAGTCATGGCGACGACGAGTAAGAAGAAGAAGTACGCTTGCAAGTTATCAGAGAGGGTGTTGAGCATGAATAGAAAGATAGTGACAGAGAATAGAACGAGGATGGACAATTCAACCCTAAACTCACTCCTTTCCTGCAAATTAAATTTCACAGATGCTGCCCGTACCTATGCTCCTTCAAAGGCTGTGCTACTGGCTGCAAAGCATTGCACTCTCAAATACAACAAAGAGTAGAGGAGTGTTATGGGTGTGTATATGTGTAAATAAATTAACACTGAAATTCAAGTATTTCTTATATATATATATATATATATATATATATATATATATATATATATATATATATATATATATATATATATATATATATATATATATACATATATATATACATATATATATATATATATATATATAAAATATATATATATATATATATATAGCTAGAATTCACTGAAAGTCAAGTATTTCTTTTATATATATATATTTATATATATATATATATATATATATATATATATATATATATATATATATATACTACCGTTCAAAAGTTTGGGGTCACATTGAAATGTCCTTATTTTTGAAGGAAAAGCACTGTACTTTTCAATGAAGATAACTTTAAACTAGTCTTAACTTTAAAGAAATACACTCTATGCATTGCTAATGTGGTAAATGACTATTCTAGCTGCAAATGTCTGGTTTTTGGTGCAATATCTACATAGGTGTATAGCGGCCCATTTCCAGCAACTATCACTCCAGTGTTCTAATGGTACAATGTCTTTGCTCATTGGCTCAGAAGGCTAATTGATGATTAAAAAACCCTTGTGCAATCATGTTCACACATCTGAAAACAGTTTAGCTCGTTACAGGAGCTACAAAACTGACCTTCCTTTGAGCATCACATTTGTGGGGTCAATTAAACGCTAAAAATGGCCAGAAAAAGAGAACTTTCATCTGAAACTCGACAGTCTATTCTTGTTCTTAGAAATGAAGACTATTCCACAAAATTGTTTGGGTGACCCCAAACTTTTGAACGGTAGTGTATATATATATATATATATATATATATATATATATATATATATATATATATATATATATATATATATATATATATATATATATATATATATATATATTAAAGATTAAAGATTAAAGTACCAATGATTGTCACACACACACTAGATGTGGTGAAATTTGTCCTCTGTCTTTGACCCATCCCACGCCCGGGAATCATTTTGGTGATTTAACCCCCAACTCCAACCCTTGATGCTGAGTGCCAAGCAGGGAGGTAATGGGTCCCATTTTTATAGTCTTTGGTATGACTCGGCTGGGATTTGAACTCCAACCTACCGATCTCTATATATATATATATATATATATATATATATATATATATATATAAGAAATACTTGAATTTCAGTGAATTCTAGCTATAAATATACTCCTCCCCCTTAACCCCGGCCCCGAACCCGCCCACCTCAACAACCCCCCCCCAACCTCCCGAATTCGGAGGTCTCAAGGTTGGCAAGTATGTGCTATACTGAAATATTTAAATATCTTAGTATTGCACAATAAAAGGTATACTTTAGGACCAGTTTACTTTAAACACAATCATCATTTTACACAAGATATATAAGTAGAGGGAACTCGCTTGATCTCTCCATCAGTTTGGGGGCCTTGGCCTGAAAAACATTAAAGACCCCTGCTGTATAAATTTGTGATTAAAAAAAAATATATATATATATACATATATATATATTTTATTTATTTTTTGTTGCGCACCCAATGTTGAAGACCTCAGCAATAAAGTCACTGTTAGAATTTCCATCGTTGAACAAACAATTCCCTCAGTCCACCATCGAGCTTTACTAGGTGCAGTTCCATTATCCTTAGAAATGCACAAAACCCAAATATCGCATATAAAAACTGGTAATGGAAACACTCAAAAACCTCTCAAATATTGCAAAAAACTTTTCTCGCTCTCATGAGGTGTTTTTGAGACGTTTCGATATTGACGTTTTTCGCAAAAGCTAGATGGAAACTCTTATTCCATTTGGAGGGCACCTAAACACCGAACCGACGGGGTTCCCATGCAGGACAACCAGGGCAGACGGGTGCCTTCCCCGCAATAGAGGCCAACCCGCAGGCTCGGAGAGACCAGCATGCCCGAACAAGTGTTAAGGGGGCCGTAAGGAAGTTGCCTTTGAGCAATCAACCACTGCCTTCGTCTTCTATTGACATCACTAGGCAGTCCACTTCCTCAAAGTGGAGTCTCACGGGAGGAGATTTTATGAAAATTGCGGCTCATGACTCAAAACATCCTTTAATGGAAACACCTACAAGTCGCAAATGTACTTTATCAACATTTTAGAAATATCGCTTTTATTTTGTGAAAACCTGCGATAGAAACACAACTTCTAACTCACCGGTAGACTGACTGAATCGTTTTGTTTTGTCAAGCATGTAATTTATCAATAATTCCTTATTCAGTAAAAAAATTGCAATTTCAAGCGACTCATTCCTGACTTGATCATCTCTTATTCCAAGCCTTGCTGTACAGATACCAAGCTATTAGTTTCATCTCCTTGTGTTGTTTTAGGACAGGTATGTCAAAGTCAAGGCCCGCGGGCCACATTCGGACCGCGAATGAATTATCTATGGCCCCTGGAATGATATTTGATTACTATTAGAACCGTCCCGCAGGCCTGCTTTGAAGGAAGTTTGTTTTTGTCTGTGAGCCTGTTGAAAAATGTTTTCACTTGAAATTGGTGATAGAGCCATACAAAAATGTTGGATTATTCATTTAATATGTTTTAATAAACATTGAACCAGTCCAGCCCTCGGGTTGTAGCAAATTGGGTTTTTTGGCCCTCTGATGTATTTGACTTCGACATCCCTGTTCTAGGATGTCAATATTTATTTGCCACGATGTTCTGTACAGTAGATCCACGCTATTCACTGGGGGTTACGTTCCGAGAGCACCTGCAAATAGTGAAAAACAAAAAAGACATAATTTTGACACCTGCATGATGCTTGTACACTGGCTTCCACGTCTCCTTCCAAACCCTTCTTAGACTTAGACTTCCTTTTTATTGTCATTCAAATTTGAACTTTTCGTTGCATTAGCCCATGGTATTGCAGGATAAAAGAGCAATAAGGTGAAGATATAAATAAATAGATTACTGTACAGATAAATATATTGCACTTTTGCATATGCATCCACGTTTATGGATGTATGTTATATTGTCTTTATATTCCAGTGAGTTAATCCATTTTTGGGGGGAATTGAGGGGATTATTTTAATGCGTTCAAGAGTCTTACGGCCTGAGGGAAGAAGCTGTTACAGAACCTGGAGGTTCTGCTATGGAGGCTGCGGAACCTCTTTCTAGAGTCCAGCAGTGAAAACAGTCCTTGGTGGGGGTGGGAGGAGTCTCTGCAGATTTTCTGAGCCCTGGTCAGGCAGCGGCTTTTCCTGCTAGCTTGCGTTGAACTTCTCCTCTGATTTCGAATCACACTTTGCAATAAAAGTGAGTGTTACATACTATAAAAATGGGACCCGTTTCCCTCCCTGCTTGGCACTCAGCATCAAGGGTTGGAGTTGGGGGTTAAATCACCAAAATGATTCCCGGGCGCAGCGCCGCTGCTGCCCACTGCTCCCCAAAGGGATGGGTCAAATGCAGAGGACAAATTTCACCACATCGAGTGTGTGTGTGACAATCATTGGTACTTTAATCTTTAATCTTCAAATTGAATACATACAAGCCTTTCCTCACAAACAAATATTTTTTTAACCAAAACAGTAACAAGAACAGAGAAATAACAATATAAGTAATGAAAAACACCAATGTAAAATGTACAAATCCTTCTTCAGTTAGGACCACTTTTTGACAACTTTTTTGACTTTGGAACGATACCAATATTGAAGCCTTAAATATCAGCAAGAATCATACATACATTTTTTTTAGTAATTTTGTAGCGTGGAATGTTAGAAAAGGTTTGATCAAGTGAAATTAGTCAAACAGCGAACAATGGTAGGTATGAAAAACACAAACCTACACAAACCTATATATCATTAACCGTCTGTAATGGAGTTATGCTGTCTTTCAGTGGAAGTGAAGTGGTAATTGTTTTTTGGGGTTTTTTTGGCGAGACCTAGTGGCCATAATAATTCATGAAATAAGTTCACGATTCATCACGTTTAATGAGGCATACACTTCTGCCTGGGAGACTCTGTATGTGAAAGTAATATGCAACTATAATTATTTGATACTTGTTTGTATTGACGAATGTGCTGTTTAACACTGCAATATTGTTCAATTAAGGACACTTATTGTGTATGTCTAGCTTGTGTGCTATTGTGTGCTTAACTGTTGAGTAGCTGCCAGCTCCTAGTAGCCAATAGCCTACCATGTTTACCTTTTGTGAATGACTTGACTAAAATAGAAGAAAAGACCAACCTTGTGTGCTTATTGGAGGGCATTTAGATGTTAACTGGCTGTCCAGCTTTGCACAAGAAAACACGCGGCTGGACTGCTTGTATCGGACATTTATCAGACTTTTTTTTAAAGCACATGAATGTTTTGCCTAAATTAAGCATTTTAATTGCACATGATAACTCACAATTCATTCTTCAGGATTTTCACTGGGATTAAAATCATCTACTTTATCTAAATGTGTTGACTTTTATCTCAATAACTGGTTATTACAGACCATTTTAGATCAGAAGAACACTGCAAGGTTATTTTGCAAGTTTTTAAATGAAACGCCTTCAATTCTGACTGTGATGTTTAATTGAGCTTAGTCATGTCAAGGGAAAATTGTTTTTCAAGGAATGTTGGCTTTTTTTTTTTCATCAATGTCGCTACTCAAGAATAAAAACTACTCTTTCTCTCCGTTTTGTGCTCAAAGTAAAAAAAATCCACACCCACTACTATAATCCCCCTAGCAAAAAAACCCAAACATATTTTAAATATGATTTTTACATTTAGATTGCATATTATGCAAGAGTCAGCGTATCTTGTTAGTACTGCAAACTAGTCAAGGGTGTTACTCAGCATTCTACTAGTATAATATTCAACTATTGCTATCAGTCTTAATATTGATTTATTTTCATTTACAAAGTCAGAAAATATTCTTGTTTTACAAGAAATTATTACATTGGAACCCATAACTTTAATGTGGATCAACTCATCACGTCCTGTTCCATCATAATCTTGTTATTGCTATAAAAAAAAAAATACCCGCAGGGAATCCTTCAATGTTATGAACGTTATAGGTCCGAGAACCCGAAAGAGTTTCAGTCATTAAAGGTCTACTGAAACCCACTACTACCGACCACGCAGTCTGATAGTTTATATATCAATGATGAAATCTTAACATTGAAACACATGCCAATACGGCCGGGTTAACTTATAAAGTGCAATTTTAAAATTCCTGCCACACTTCCGGTTGAAAAACTTCTTTGGATATGATTTATGCGTGTGACGTCACAAAATCCACAGAAGTGGTTGTACCCCATCGACCCGATACAAAAACCTTTTGTTTTCTTCGACAAAATTCCACAGTATTCTGGACATCTGTGTTGGTGAATCTTTTGCAATTTGTTTAATGAACAATGGAGGCTGCAAAGAAGAACGCTGTAGGTGGGATCGATCGGTGTATTAGCGGCTAAGTACAATACTTACAGCAACACAACAAGGACTACTTACTACGCCTAGCCGATGCTTGCCGCCAAACCCACGGATGAAGTCCTTCGTCGCGCCGTCGATCGCTGGAACGCAGGTGAGCACGGCTGTTGATGGGAAGATGAGGGCTGGCTGGCGTAGGTGGAGCGCTAATGTTTTTATCATAGTTCTGTGAGGTCCGGTTGCTAAGTTGCTAAATTAGCCTTAGCGTCGTTAGCAACAGCATTGTTAAGCCTTACCAGGCTGAGAATTTTTAACCGTGTAGTTACATGTACATGGTTTAATAGTCAGAGGTGGGACCAAGTCATTGTTTTGCAAGTCACAAGTAAGTCTCAAGTCTTTGCCCTCAAGTCTCGAGTCAAGTCCCGAGTCAAGACAGGCAAGTCCCAAGTCAAGTCCAAAGTCAAGACTGGAAAGTCTCAAGTCAAGTCCCAAGTCCGGCATTTTAAGTTTCGAGTCCTTTCAAGTCTTTTTAACCACAGACTAATATATTTACACAGATTGTGTATGCTTTTAAAACGCTGTATTTATTTATTAAAACAAGTGCATTTAAAATTGCAGGGACTGTATATCCCTAGCAGACTGTATTGATATATATTGATATATAATGTAGGAACCAAAAATATTAATAACAGAAAGAAACAACCCCATTTGTGCGAATGAGTGTGAATGAGTGTAAATGGGGGAGGGCGGTTTTTTGGGTTGGTGCACTAATTGTAAGTGTATCTTGTGTTTTTTATGTTGATTTAATTTTTAAAAAAAATAGTAATAATAATTTTTTGTATTTTTTTATTTCTTGTGCGGCCCAGTACCAATCGATCCACGGACCGGTACCGGACCGCGGCCCGGTGGTTGGAGACCACTGTGTTAAAGTATTTGGCAGAGGCTTTTATCCAAAGCGACATACATAAAAAATACATACAAAATAATCACTGTAAACATGATCATTTAAGGGAAGAATGTAATACAAAATATCAATAAAAAGTGTCAAGACAGAATAAACTCTCTGCTGCTGCAGCAACAGAGATACCGTCTATAGGTCTCTAAGATATATAGATATCTATACATTGTTTATGTAGAATATACGCATATTTATATAACCTAATCATATTGTTTCTTGAATTTAAAAATAGATGACCGTTTTTCCCGCATCTCTGGGATTATACTCCCAGTTTTGATCTCGGACGTCTGGTCATTTATAGCATATAAGAATATTTTATTACTGTTAAACAAACTATTAATAATAAAACACGCCAAAACATGTGTCCTTTATCATAGCTACACGTATGACGAAAAAGCGTGTGAAAATGAGTGGTATTCAGTGAGGTAAAATGAATTAAATGCGCTGACAGTTCATTGCTCCTGCCAAATGAATTGCACTGAGTGGAGCGGATCACCACTCCAAGATGGCGGCCCGCGTCTTGTCTGCGCCTGTAGGCAGTAGCGCTCCATGCTGCGTCTACTTATAAGATGTCTATGGTTATAGTGTTAGCAGTGAGTTTACAGCCTCACTGATTTAACAACACAGCAAATAAAAGTCACGTTACTTAGCCAATAAACGTTAGCTTACATTCAAAACTTACCGTTCTGTTTGCAACTTCAAATGTCGAACGAAGTTGGAAGTTGTTGCAATTCGTTTTTTGTTGACCAAGTCGTAGTTTTAATACCCGAACGAAACTATCTTTGACGTATTTTTTCCTCACTGGCGCGTTGTTTGAGAGCTATTCTTCGTTGGTTGTTCTGCAATTTGATTGGATGAATGCCGTGGGATGAAAACAATGTGGATGTAATTTGATTGGCTGTTGTACTGACAGACACACACGCTGAGAGAGCGCACACTCCCTGACAGACACACACACCGACACACGTACACTTTGGAAGATACGGAGCGCTCCCGAATAACTTTTTAATCGTTGGGTTTTGGGGAAAGTAGCAAGTCATGTCAAGTCAAAAGGCTCAAGTCCAAGTGAAGTCACAAGTCATTGATGTTAAAGTCCAAGTCGAGTTGCAAGTCTCTTTACATTTTGTCAAGTCGAGTCTAAAGTCATCAAATTCATGACTCGAGTCTGACTCGAGTCCAAGTCATGTGACTCGAGTCCACACCTCTGTTAATAGTATTGTTGATCTTCTATCTATCCTTCCAGTCAGGGGTTTATTTCTTTTGTTTCTATCTTCATTTGAGAACGATGCTATCACGTTAGCTCAGTAGCTAAGTGTGTCACCGATGTATTGTCGTGGGGATAAAAGTCACTTTAAATGTCCATTTCGCGTGCTCGACTCTCATTTTCAAGAGGATATAGTATCCGAGGTGGTTTAAAATACAAATCCGTGATCCACAATAGAAAAAGGAGAGAGTGTGGAATCCAATGAGCCAGCTTGTACCTAAGTTACGGTCAGAGCGAAAAAAGATACGTCCATCACTGCCTCTCGAGTCCTTCACTGTAACGTTCCTCATCTACGAATATTTCATCCTCGCTCAAATTAATGGGGTAATCGTCGCTTTGTCGCTCCGAATCTCTCGCTCCATTGTAAACAACGGGGAATTATGAGGAATACTAGCTCCTGTGACGTCACGCTACTCCGGTACAGGCAAGGCTTTTTTTTTATCAGCGAGCAAAAGTTGCGAACTTTATCGTCGATTTTCTCCACTAAATCCTTTCAGCAAAAATATGGCAATATCGCGAAATGATCAAGTATGACACATAGAATGGATCTGCTATTCCCGTTTAAATTTTAAAAATTAATTTCAGTAGGCCTTTAAAGGCCTACTGAAAGCCACTACTACCGACCACGCAGTCTGATAGTTTATACATCAATGATGAAATCTTAACATTGCAACACATGCCAATACGGCCGGGTTAACTAACAATTTAAAATTCCCGGGAAATATCCGGCTGAAACATCGCGGTATGATGACGTATGCACGTGACGAAGTCCGAGTAACGGAAGTTATGGTACCCCGTAGAATCCTATACAAAAAGCTCTGTTTTCATTTCATAATTCCACAGTATTCTGGACATCTTTTACAATTTTTTTAATGAACAATGAAGGCTGCAAAGAAGACAGTTGTAGGTGGGATCAGTGTATTAGCAGCGGACTACAGCAACACAACCAGGAGGACTTTGTTGGAGCGCTAGCCGCGCTAGCCGCCGACTTCACCTTGACTTCCTACGTCTCCGGGCCGCCAAACGCATCGGGTGAAGTCCTTCGTCCTTCTGCCGATCGCTGGAACGCAGGTGAGCACGGGTGTTGATGAGCAAATGAGGGCTGGCTGGCGTAGGTGGAGAGCTAATGTTTTTAGCATAGCTCTGTGCAGTCCGGTTGCTAAGTTAGCTTCAATGGCGTCGTTAGCACAGCATTGTTGACCTTCGCCAGCCTGGAAAGCATTAACCGTGTATTTACATGTCCACGGTTTAATAGTATTGTTGATTTTCTATCTATACTTCCAGTCAGGGGTTTATTTATTTTGTTTCTATATGCAGTTAAAGCAAGATGCTATCACGTTAGCTCGTAGCTAAAGCATCTCACCGATGTATTGTCGTGGAGATAAAAGGCACTGAATGTCCATTTCGCGTTCTCGACTCTCATTTTCAAGAGGATATAGTATCCGAGGTGGTTTAAAATACAAATCTGTGATCTACAATAGAAAAAGGAGAGTGTGGAATCCAATGAGCCAGCTTGTACCTAAGTTACGGTCAGAGCGAAAAAAGATACGTCCATCGCTGCCTCTCAAGTCATTCACTGTAACGTTCCTCATCTACGAATCTTTCATCCTCGCTCAAATTAATGGGGTAATCATCACTTTCTCGGTCCGAATCTCTCTCGCTCCATTGTAAACAACGGGGAATTGTGAGGAATCCTAGCTCCTGTGACGTCACGCTACTTCCGGTACAGGCAAGGCTTTTTTTTATCAGCGAGCAAAAGTTGCGAACTTTATCGTCGATTTTCTCTACTAAATCCTTTCAGCAAAAATATGGCAATATCGCGAAATGATCAAGTATGACACATAGAATGGATCTGCTATTCCCGTTTAAATAAAAAAAAAAATCATTTCAGTAGGCCTTTAAAGTATTAAAAGTAAGTCATACAGTTTTTTGTTTTTTTTTACTTTCAATGCTTAAATCTCTAGATAACTTCAGATCTTTCCGTTGATATAAAGTTTTCCATGGTTGTTTTTTTATGTGTTATGCCCTTTATGTGAAAGGAAACACATTTTTTGCTCTGGCAATAACAAAACACACACTGCAAAAAATTCTAAAGTCAAAGATTTGATGTGAAGTAATTAAAGCCTAGGTCAATAATTCACAATAACGCCTAGGTCAATTCACAATTATATTGGTTTTTATTCATAATAATTGTTTGAACAGTGATAGTTTTAGATATAAAAACAACAACGTTAGAAGACCCTTGAGGGTCCTTCTCATAAAAGTGTTAAATGTAAGTCATGTAATGATTTTTTTTTTTTTTTTACTTTGAACGCTTAAGTCTTTAGATCAGTGGTTCTTAACCTGGGTTCGATCGAACCCTAGGGGTTCGGTGAGTCGGCCTCAGGGGTTCGGCGGAGCCTCCGCCACGGAGGTAAAGACACATCCGACTTATCGTGTAAATAAAAACTTCTGCCTATCGCCGTATTATGGATACCCCCAAACAATGTTCCCTCTAATTTTCCATCTGATTTGCAGGTTGTTTGATTGATCGATTGAAACTTTTACTAGCAGATTGCAAAGGAAGAGAATACATTATATGAAACAGTACAGTTTACACAGTACAGTACATATTCCGTACAATTGACCACTGAATGGTAACACCCGAATAAGTTTTTCAACTTGTTTAAGTCGGGTTCCACGTTAATCAATTCATGGTAAGGCATGTAAGGTGTGTAATTTGTTGTGAGTTCATGCACGGTGTTGGTTTTGTTCTTTGAACAAGGTGATGTTCATGCACGGTTCATTTTGTGCACCAGTAAAAAAACATAACTTTTTCTTGAATTGAAAAAACGTTTTATTTTTCACTAAAGAAGGGTTCGGTGAATGCACATATGAAACTGGTGGAGTTCGGTACCTCCAACAAGGTTAAGAACCACTGCTCTAGATCAACTTTCGAGCTATCTATTAATATTACGTTTGTGTTTTTGTCAAAAAATAACTACATTTGTACTTATAGAGCAAACCATTAACAATAAACACAACAATAGAACAATAACAATAACAACAATACTAATAGAACAGAAATAACAACAAGGAGGTAACACACAGACTCATTGAGAACATCTATTAAAGACCAAAGATGGTCTTTGCAAGTGGGCCTGTGGCAAATGGTGCACAAGTGAACTGCTCTTTTTCTGTCCGTACACAATGTGTATTGTTTAGCTGGGATTGCTGCCATTGCTCTCCCTCTCTCTTTGAAGGACTAACCATGCTGCTGACTGCATGACAGGCAGCCGGGTCCTAATGACTTTGGCTGGCGCAATGACGACTCTGCCTAGAGTCTCCACAAAATGTACTGCTTGTAACCTTTTGTGCCATTCTATGTGGGTTCAATTTTTGTGAAAACCACAAAGGCATTGTAACGGGAAATGTCCACCATATGACACAAAAAGGGTATGTGGCCACTTGTAGGTTGTAGAACAAGGATTTTAGGTGGTTTTGTTTAGATGGAACAAACCTGCAAAAAAAATTAATAGATGACATGCATCATATGACAAACATTTTATAAACATTGACAAACACAAAAAATAAGAAAATTCGAGTTGTTTCATCCATTTTCTACCGCTTGTCCCTTACGGGGTCACGGGTGGTGCTGGAGCCTATCCCAGCTGCACACGGGAGGAAGGCGGGGTACACCCTGATAGACAGACGATATTTACGCTAGTTATTTCAAAGAATCATAATAAATGGCGGCATTTGTGCAATCCCAAAATTTAAATACAAATACTGAATGTGAATAATACCAAAATTTATGCAAAACTGTTTTTACCTGCTCAAAAAAAATAATTCCCCAGTGTCTTGAACCTCTGGCAAGCGTTCAGGTTGCATGAGTCTGGCTGATGTCATGGTAACATGGATACAAACTTTGCAACCAAATAGCAAACTTCAAAGACTCGTTCAAAAACAAACACTCAGCCACACAACCAATGGGAGAAGGGAAGTGACAATTAGACTGTCTGTACTGGTTGCGTGATAAAACATGTTTTTGTGAAGCTGCAGCAAAGCATCTTTGATCTTTAGATCGAATAGGCTGTCTGGACTTGGTTGATTTCAGACATGCATTCACAAAATATGTTTATATTTGCATGTTTGTATGTATTTGCAAATTTATTCTACATAAATAATTGCATAAACTTGCAGCCTTGTACATACGACGTCTTGCAAAAGCCCCACGTTTGTATGTGGATCAAATGTGTCAGTGCCCGCATGCACCCACGCACGTGGACTATATTATATTATATGTAACCACATCCACACAATGTCACTACCAACTCACTAACATGTTTTTTTTATTGCATACAAGTTGTTGGCAGGTCTTTGATTTTCAAAGCAACCATGCGTCTAATATGAAGATTTGGATAGGTTGTTTGGAAACACTAAATGGTCCCTAGTGTGTGAATGTGAGTGTGAATGTTGTCTGTCTATCTGTGTTGGCCCTGCAATGAGGTGGCGACTTGTCCAGGCTGTACCCCACCTTCCGCCCAAGTGTCGCTGGGATAGGCTCCTCCCCTCCCCATTACCCCAAGAGGGACAAGCAGTAGTAAATGTATGGATGGCTGGATGGTACTCTATGGTACTCTGGTGGTATCTAGTGGTTGAGGGGTCAAATTATACCTCTATTAGGATTTGCATGTAATTAAAAAAAAACATGCTTAGATTCATTTAATTTTAATGGAAAAAGCATTATACAATAACAAGGTTTACAGTATATAAAAAAAATGGCCATTATAATGGGGAGTCAATAGGGGACAAAAGGGTCCTCAGGCCTAAATCGTAGTCTAACTGTATAACTTATGCTCAAAATAACTTTTGAGATTAATACCTTTACATCTCATGTGGCCTTATTTCATCCCGCTCATTTTTCAAAGGAAAATTCTGTTGCAAGATGTCATCTTCAAAAGCAGAAAACGGACCCAAAAACATCCTGGGTCCCCCTGAGGGTTAAGTTGATGTTGACATACATTGTCGACCGATTTCATCGACATAAAATATGGTCATTTCTATGAAAAATGGTCGGTTCGTGTCGACGGAATCGTTACACAACTTCACAATGTGCACACAGTAACTTTAAAAAAATAAAAAAAATTAAAAATTAAAAAATTAAATTAAATTCCTGTTTTGTGTGAAGTAAGTTGCATGTAAGTATTCGCCTGCATTAATATAGCAGCTCTGTTAGATACGTATATCAATATAGTTAAAAACACAAGACTATCTATAAAAATGGAAAAAGTAAAGTTGCTTTTATGTCAACAATCATATATCTGTTGGATATCCACACAACAGGTTTCACTGTATTTAAATGACCATTAAAATTGTCTGGACCCAAGTGACAACAAATATCACATTTATTCAAAGTTAGATTTAATAACTTGACTACTTTGTTGTTGTTGTTTTTTTATCCAGACGATCCATCTGTCCTGCTGGCCTCTGCTCAGAGATTCTGTCTACTACACCCTCTCTATCTCCGCTCTTATTGTGGTAACTCAAGACTATTTTAAATCATGACATGAACAATGCATTTTTTAACACCTGCACAATTCATTAATATCAAATACACAACTGTGCTTGAAACCACTATGTTTAGGGTATGTGCACTAAAATGCGTGCACGATTTGTTAACTTCTTAATTAGACCATTAAATCATCCTTGTTTGTTAAAACACATACAAACACCAACATTTTATTTTTGTTTACAAAATGTAATTAACATAGAGTGAATATAATATAAGTAAATTTAGTTAGTCGACCTAAACAAAATTGATATATAAGTACTCTATGAAATAGTGATATCCATTTCAGTGAGTGATAAGAACATCTACAAGAGGTACGATGTTCTGTTTCATCAAACTTGAATTAGTCATTTGAGGATGTAATACTCATAGACACAATAATAATTATTTTTAAATGTACTGTATGTACAGGTGATACTAAAACAATATGAATATTGTGCAAAGGTTTGTTTATTCCAGCAATTAGATTTACAAGATGAAACTAACATCGGCTTATAACATGCAACTCACGATATTTCAAACATTGTTTTGATATCATTTTGATGACTATGGTTTATTAAAACTTCAAATTGAAAATCACCTAAATTTGGGGTTTTCAAAAACTGCGATGATCATCAAAATTATAACAAAATATTAACATTTAAATGTGAATTGCTGACATGAACTAACTTTTGGTAAATTATATTTTAATTTTTGTGAGTTTCACTTGGACACATAGTAAATGTTCTGTTGGACTAGAACTACCATAGATTACACCGACAGGCGTTTCTAATATTTGGAGCGTCTTATGTAGGTAAACCACCAAAATATTACAAACAACAACTACTGCAAATACAGTACATTCAAATGATAAGTTTCTAATGTTTCCAATTTCCTTTCTTCCTCGTTTTAGTTCATCTATGATGAAAAAGTTGTTTGGTAAGTCTCATTTATGTTATTTGTCATCAAAACTGTGCATGCTTTCATTTACTGGCCTAGAAAGTTCCACGCATAAATACATTTGACCTCTTTTTTTCTTTTTCTAGGTGGGAAGCTCTCACGTTAATTCTGATGTATTTCGTCTATATTTTGATCATGAAGTAAGTTCAACTGTAGACGTAGTAAAAAGTCAAACAGGCCTTCAAAAGCATTTATACAAGCGGCCAGTCTTACGACATTTTGTGTTACGGCGATTCGTATTGAGGTGTTTCGTGTTACTGTTTTGTGTTAGGACGTTGTGTGTTGTGGCTTTTCACATTTTGGTGTTTCGCATTACAGCGTCGTGTTTCTACGTTTCATTTTATGCCGTTGAGTTTTACGCTGTTTTTTGTTACGCCGTTTGTTTTAATGCTGTTTTGCGTTACAACATTTCGCGTGTCGCGTTACTGCGTTTCGTGTTACAGCATTTTGTGTTTCCGGGTTCTACATTTTGTTTTACGCCATTTCGTTTTACTCCATTTTGTTTTACGCCGTTTCATTTTACAGCGTTTCTTGTTACGACGTTTCCTTTGACAGCATTTTGTGTTACGACGCTTTGCGTTATGCCGTTTCGGGTTATGTCATTTTGGTTTATAGCATTTCAAGTTACGCTTCATTGGGTTATAGCATCTCGTGTCATGGTTGTTTCCTGTAACCGGCTTTCCAGTTACGGCGTTTCCTATTACAACATTTCATGTAAAGGCGTTTTGTTTTACAACTTTTATTTTTACAAAGTTTTTTTCACAACATTGAGTTTTACGACATTTAGTGTTAAGGCGTTGAGTGTTACGACGTTTAATGTTACGACGTTTAGTGGTACGAAATTTCCTGTTATGACGTCTCCTGTAACGACATGTCCTGTAACAACTTTTCCTGTAATGACGTCTCCTGTATCGACGCACTACCATAGATTACCACCCCTGTACAAAAACAACAACGTGTGTTGCTAACCTGAGGAAGGACAACGTCACTTTCGTTGTTTTTAGTTAACTTTTCCAGTCCTGAAGTCTTCCAAGCACTAGACAGACTTTTTTGATGGCAGTGCCTCAAAGAAAAGGAAGGTAAAGGTGAAGTGTAGAATTCAACATTGGTTGCATGCTTGGTCAAACATCGCGGCCATCATGATGGATAAAGATTATACATTTCAACATGTTAAAGGATCTGTGCCTATGAAAAGACAGTGATAACGACGCAGCATAGTGGTCTCATTATTGACATTTTCTCTCTCTCCCTCCTTTGGAACGCCACTTAGTAAGGAACTGTTTTTGTTTTTCATTACTGTTTTAGTTACGTCTTGAATTTAATATTTTATTAGTGTAAAATTACTGTGTGACTGACTCAGGTGTTAAGTGTAAATATCCTTTAGGTTTTAGTTCTGACTAACTTACTCCACTATCGCCGTCACAGGAACAGAACTCGTACGTAGATCCTGGACCTACTGTACTCCAACTATATTCTTATTCTATGTTGGTTTATTATTATTTTTTTACATCAGTTTTGTTTTCTCTAGACTGAACTCCCATGTCGTTCGTTTTCTGGAGAGGAAGAAGAAATACTCATCCAGTGTAAGGAATGGAGCGGCAAATGGCGAACTGGACGATGGCTCGGATGCGACAGCAGTCCTGTTGAAGAAAGGTAGACATTTGTCTTTACTCATTTTGTCGTTTGTCATCGAAATCTTTATTTACTTAAAAACGCACAACAAAAGAAAAAAAAAAAAGAAACTTACTGACTATAATGACAGACTACACCGGAATAAAAATAGAAGACTGGCGCAAAGCTCTTTGGGTAAACCTCTACCATGTATGGAGATATCTTCTGACAAATATGTAGAAATAACGTATTTGACATCATGTTTTGACATATCTTTTGTCTTCTAAGGCAAAAGAACGTCAATAAAGTCTCAAATTCCAAATGGCTCGTTTGGAGCAAGTTTGGAAAAAGGCAAGAATGTTTTCTAAATTTTATAAATATCTGCGTCGTGTCTTCATGGTTAAATTTCACATTTTGGGGAGTTATGGGGTTTCCAATAAACACACAAGGTTGGTCTGTTCTTCTATTTTATTTTAGTCATTTACAAAAGGTAAACATGGAAGGCTATAGGCTACTATACAGCTAAGCACACAATAGCACACAAGCTAGACATACATAATAATGCCGTTACTAACGCCGTTATTTTGTCTGGTAACAAGTAATTAAATTAAATACTTTCATGCATGTTTCAACGCCATTACCGATACGTTTGATGTAACGTGACACACTACCTTTGATTCGAACAAGACAACTTTAAAAATCACAGCAATCACTTCAGGAAGTAGCTCTTTAATTTACATTAATTAATTTCCATGGTAATTAATTACATCTAATAAAGAATAATTCAGAGAGTAATTCAATTACTTTTTTGGGAAAGTAACGAGTAACGGTAATTACTTTTTAAAGTAATTTTCCATGGTAATAAGTGTCCTTAATTGAACAATGTTGCTGTCTTGAACAGACCATTTGTCACTATAGAAAAGTATCAAATAATTATAGTTGCATATTACTGACACATACAAAGGCAGAAGCATAAGAGAAAGTATCCAGTAACAAACGTGTCCGCATCATTCAACCTACTGCATCATGCATCCATCGAAATCTCCCTGTACTCACAATGCTGGGTCCACTTCTGGTTAAGACTGTGAGTGCGTCCTTCGTGAACGAAGCAAGGTCCACACAGGCATGATTGGATGATTTTTGGTGTGGAATAACGTGAAGCCAAGACCTCAACCCATCAACATCTTCGTGATTAACAATAGTCAGCAGGCTGTCTCATTCAACATCGGACCGCACAAAATGTAGTGGAGAAATAGACAACAATTCCTACGGACACACTGCAAAATCCATCCATCAGTCCATCTTCTTCTGCTTATCTGAGGTTGGGTCGCAGGGTCAGCCTAAACAGAGAAGCCCAGACTTTGCTCTCCCCAGCCACTTTGTCCATCTCCTCCTGGGGATCCCGAGACGTTCCCAGACTAGGTGGGAGACATGGTCCCTCCGACGTGTCCTGGGTCTTCCACGTGGCTTCCTACCGGTCGGATGTGCCCTAAAAAACTCCCCAGGGAGGCGTTCGGGGGGCATCCTGACCAGATTCTCGAACCACCTCATCTGGCTCCTCTCGATGTGGAGGAGCAACAGCTTTACTTTGAGCTCCTCCCGAATGACAGCTCAACCTATCTCTAAGGGAGAACCCCGCCACCCGACCGAGGAAATTCATCTCGGCCGCTTGAAATCCTGTTGAAAATGTTCCCAGGAAAGCAAAAGGGAATGACCAACTCCACATTTTCTTCCAGTTTCAGTTGGTGTAACAGACAAGAATATTCCATTATGTGTATCATTAGGAGTGTAACTATGATCAAAAATTGAGAATTGGATGTTTCTTTTGTGGCCGTGATCATAACTGTACACTATACTCTGTGTGCGCGTGTGTGTTTGCGCACATGTGTGCGTGTTTGTGGGTGTCATTAAGCAAACCACCACAGGAAGACGTCAGTGCTGATGGTTGACGAGTTGCTGTCAGCGTACCCCCACCAGCTGTCTTTCTCAGAGGCCGGCATGAGAATTATGATCACCAGCCACTTCTCCCCCAGAACTCGCCTGACCATGGCCTCCAGAATGCTCATCACTGAGGTAACACACTTTTTTGATTGAATAGTGATCAGTGTTACAAAACGTGCAATACAGTGGAGTTTATGTTAACCAGTGATGGGCAAATTACTTGGGAAATGTAGGAAGCTATGCTACTAGTTACTCTTGATTAAATGTAGCTAGGCTACAGGAGAAGCTATCCCTAGAGCAGGGGTCACCAACCTTTTTGAAACCAAGAGCTACTGCTTGGGTACTGATTAATGTGAAGGGCTACCAGTTTGATACACACTTAAATAAATTGCCAGAAATAGCCAATTTGCTCAATTTACCTTTAACTCTATGTTATTATTAATAATTAATGATATTTATCTTTGTGGAAACACTGATCATCTTAATGATTTCTCACAATAAATATATATAGAAACAAATAAATATCAATATGCAACACTTTATTTTTATATTTTTTCTAAGTGCACATTTTTCAAATTGAACATTTTCAAATGATCACTTCTAAGACAGTCTTGTGAAATCTCAATATCCCATTTTAACTAGCTAGCCACTAACATTTTTTAACAAATCATGAATTACTTTGCACCATGTTTGTACAAATAATAACTCATGTAAAATACAAAAGTCAACTCTCAAATGTTTAAATAAATCATGTCACACTTTGAACTGGACACCAAATCTGTTATCTGTTTCTTCGTCCGTTAGTGAAGACCAAGTCTTTAAAATATTTTCTTGGATTTTCAAATTCTATTTGAGTTTTGTCTCTCTTAAAATTAAAAATGTCGAGCAAAGCGAGACCAGCTTGCTAGTAAATAAATAACATTTAAAAAATAGAGGCAGCTCACTGGTAAGTGCTGCTATTTGAGCTATTTTTAGAACAGGCCAGCGGGCTACTCATCTGGTCCTTACGGGCTACCTGGTGCCCGCGGGCACCGCGTTGGTGACCCCTGCCCTAGAGAATTGTAGCAAGCTACACTACAAGCTACTTGAAACAAGCTACATTGTATATGGTAAATGTAAATGGTAAATGGGTCGTACTTGTATAGCGCTTTTCTACCTTTTTAAGGAACTCAAAGCGCTTTGACACTATTTTCCACATTCACCCATTCACACACACACATTCACACACTGATGGCGGGAGCTGCCATGCACGGCGCTAACTAGGCCCATCAGGAGCAATACAAATGCGTATTACATATATATATATATATATATATATATATATATATATATATATATATATATATATATATATATATATATATATATATATATATATATATATATATATATATATATATATATATATATATATATATATATGTATGTATATATATATATATAGTACAGGCCAAAAGTTTGGACACACCTTCTCATTTCAATGCGTTCTCTTTATTTCCATGACTATTTATATTGTAGATTGTCACAGAAGGCATCAAAACTATGACACCTGTGAAGTGAAAACTACTTCAGGTGACTACCTCTTGAAGCTCATCAAGAGAATGCCAAGAGTGTGCAAAGCAGTAATCAGAGCAAAGGGTGGCTATTTTGAAGAAACTAGAATATAAAACATGTTTTCAGTTAGTTCACCTTTTTTGTTAAGTTCATAACTCCACGTGTTCATTCATAGTTTTGATGCCTTCAGTGATAATTTACAATGTAAATAGTCATGAAAATAAAGAATACGCATTGAATGAGGTGTGTCCAAACGTTTGGCCTGTACATATGTACATATATATATGTATATATATAAACTTAACGTACAACTTTCCACCAAACACATGGCAAATAATACATTGTTTTAAACACACAATGTTATTGTTTTGCTTGACTTCCTCATTCAATTGATTCCACAATACCCCCCACAAACTGATATGCACATACTTTTTTAAGAGTTGTGTTAACACAAGTCTGCATTAAATTCTATTTACCCCTCATATTATACTTTGCATCTCTGTCTTCAGATATTTTGGGACATTTTGCGGCAGCAGATTATTTCTTACATTAAATATCACTTGTGCTGTTGTAAATTTCACCAGATCCATAAATGTAATTATTTGAGACTTAATAAACAGTGCATTTGTTTGTTCCCGATAGCCAACATTATGTATTATTCTCTCAGTGCTCTTTTTTGTAATGTGCTTAACTTTTGTAAAGTGCCCCTGTATGAAACGTCCACAAAGTAATTACGATATAGCAATATGAGTGTACAATATGGAGTGAGCAAGATTTTATGGTTCAGGATGTTTTTTTCCCCCTAAGACTCCAATACTTTTTGTTATTTCACCAGTCAGATTTTAGATGTGAGGTTTCCCACACAGCTTGTGATCTAATTCTATCATCACACCCAAAAATGTACTTTCATATGTTCTTTCAATCTCTGTGTTATCAAATTCCAATTTTACATTGATTTGTTCTTTATACTTTATACTTTTTACTGTCTCGTTTTTTCTACATTGCCTCTTAGAGTGGTCTTAGGCCATATTGCATATTGTGTATATTGTGTTGTTTTTGTATATTGTGTGGTTTCTTCTTTTTTTTAAATGCAAAGCACCTTAGGGAAGCAACCTAAATTTCGTTGGACCTGTACCTGTACATGCACAATGACAAAGATCATTCATTCATTCATTCATTCATTCATTCATTCATTCATTCTTGCCCGTCTCTCAAAAAACATGAATGATAATAACGTGTGAATTTTTTGTATTGTGTGATTAAACAGTAGTTATGTTGCTGCTTAGTGATAATGATGAAATTAGCTCGACTAAAACACATGTCGACATAAACTGACCATTGTTCATAGAAATTACCTCTTTGGCCGTTAACTATGTATGTTGACATGGACTTAAGCAAGCACTTTTTATATAGGAGGAACACGGTGGGACATAATGATGTCATATGAAGCTTGGTACTCAGTCCCTTTTCATCACGCTCCTTTGCAAACAAACCCCCACTCTGCTTTGTATCCTTCTTGGAGCTGCTGTGGCGCATCCCCTTGCAGTGGTACCTAGGTTTTTTTGTGAGTTATCCATTCTGAAAGGTCAGTCGAAAACTAAGCATGGCCTAAAATCTATATCACAGTATATATTCCAGTCTATTGTGATAACGATATATACATATATCACAATATAATTTTTGGCCCATTAATGATAATAGAAGCATTTCAAAACAAGTGACAAGGCTAATGACAATGTATGTGGTAAAGTATTAGGTCATTTCTCAAAACTATTAATAATCTACTTGTTAATTTACTGTTAATATCTGCTTACTTTCTGTTGTAACATAGTTCAATCTACACTTCTGTTAAAATGTAATAAACACTTATTCTTCTGTTGTTTATTACTTTACATTAGTTTTTGGCAATGCTACTAATTTGGGTTTCAATCCAATACCAAGTAGTTACAGGGGCAGTAGGGCTGTGAATCTTTGGGTGTCCCACGATTCGATTCAAAATCGATTCTTGAGGTCACAATTCGATTCAAAATCGATTTTTTTTTTTTCAATTCAACACGATTCTCGATTAAAAAACGTTTTTTTTTGTTTTTTTAATGAAAACAATACACAACAATACCATAATAATGCAATACAATTTCAAAACCAAACCCGACCCAGCAACATTCAGAATAGCAATAAACAGAGCAATTGAGAGCAGTTGAGGACACACAAACTGAAAAAAATATTAACAACAACAGTATCAATATTAGTAACAATTTCAACATAGCAGTGATTAAAAATCCCTCATTGATATTATCATTACAAACATTAATTAAAAAAAATAAAAAACATTATTTTAAATGAACCAAAATATGACTTATTATATCATTGTGAATATATTGGACACAATGTGTTGTCAACTTTGTGAGATGCGATGCAGTGTAAGCCACTGTGACACTTTTGTTCTTTTTTTTTTTTTTTTTATAAATGTCTAATGATAATGTCAATGAGGGATTTTTAATCACTGCTATGTTGAAATTGTAACTAATATTGATACTGTTGTTGATAATATTCATTTTTGTTTCACTACTTTTGGTTTGTTCTGTGTCGTGTTTGTGTCTCCTGCTCTGTTTATTGCAGTTCTGAATGTTGCTGGGTCGGGTTTGGTTTTGGAATTGGATTGCATTGTTATGGTATTGCTGTGTATTGTTTTGTTGGATTGATTATTTAAAAAAAATAAAATAAAATAAAAAATTTAAAAATTAAAATAAATGAATTTTAAAAAAAAGTGTTGCTGGGTCGGGTTTGGTTTTGGAATTGGATTGCATTGCATTGTTATGGTATTGCTGTGTATTGTTTTGTTGGATTGATTAATTTAAAAAAAAAACTTTTTTTAATAAATAATTTTATTTTTTTAAATTGATTTTTTAAAAATGAGAATCGATTCTGAATCGCACAACGTGAGAATCGCGATTCGAATTCGAATCGATTTTTTCCCACACCCCTAAGGGGCAGTGTTGGTGATACCAATGCTTATACTGATACTTCAAATTTTTATGATCATTGAATGATTCAATTTTGATCACAATTATAATCCGACAAAAACAGAAAATGGCGATGCGACAATATCAATGAAATATTTTTTTGTATTCCTTTGATTGTGCATACCTCGAGGCGGTTTTTCACTGGCTAGTGAGGACGTTGCATTGCGTTGAGGACGCCTTTGTTTGCTTGTCGCTTTTAACTTTGCGGGACACAGCTATAATGTGTCATCAACATTATCACATTATAACGATAGTCTTAAAAACTATATCGTTGGCCAAATATGTATTTAATTTATATCGAGTATCGTCTATATCAGGTATGTGAAACTCATTTTATCTCCGGGGCTGCATGGAGGAAAATCTGTGCACACGCGGGCCGGACTATTAAAATCATGGCATTAAAACAAAAAAATAAAGACAACATCAGATTGTTTTCTTTGTCTTACTTTGGCCAAAAATAGAACAAACACATTCTGAAAATATTACAATTAAAATATAGAAAAAAATACCGGCAGCGGTAAAGTTTAGATCCATGAAGGAAAGAAAAAAGTGAATGAATGTTTATAACTGAATAAATTGACATATGCATAAAAAATTGTTTTCTTTTGTATTATTTTTTTTTTTATGAACAGAGTAATGTTTATGACAACCTTTTTCCAAAACACAATATAGAATGTGAGTTATAACAGGATAATGCATACATTTATCATTTGTTTTCAAAACGGTTACAAAAGAGTGGGACCCCAAAAATGTACTGTGGGACCCCATTTTTATGACTTGATGGGGTCCCTGGGACCATTTAGAAAATTCCTAGCGCCAACACTGATGGAGTATTGATACGTGCAAAACAGCAGCAGGCGGCTGTGGCCTGCGGGCCGGTTCTAATACTAATCAAATATCATCTCGGGGGCCATAGATCCATCATTCGGGCCTTGACTTTGACACATAGGGTCAGAAACCATGAGAAATAATGTAAAACCAATCACATTGTTCAAGACACACACAAATATCAAGTCCAAACACATAATGATAACAATGTGAAATACATAAAATGATGAATGACATGTATCGATGAACATTTAACATCACTCTTTGTGCACGTGATGTTTGACAGTACGATAACGATTAGGTGTACGAAAACTGGGTAAAAATGTTGTCGAAAACCAAATCATACGGAATGTACCACTGCACTACTAAATTGTCCAAGACTTACGGTAGTCTCAAAGTAGCATTGCAAATCTTGTCTTATCTAATGTTCTTCTGTGTTGACGTGTTTTAACAAAATATGTTGGAAAAGTTTATTAAAATGGGTCGTATATGACCTGCGTATCGAGGTTTAGCAATGCCTGCTCTGTTGGGTTGAGATCAAACCTCAGCACTCAGTTTTGATCAATAACCGTACCATCTTGTGGTGAAGTTAGTTCATGTTGACTTATTTTCCTGCATGGAGCTCAGTGCTAGCCGAGATTTCAGAAAGTAATACTAACATATTCAGGAATTGTTGCAGTATGCGCACACTATCATTGTAATATTTACAACTCTGTGTGTGTGTGTGTGTGTGTGTGTGTGTGTGTGTGTGTGTGTGTGTGTGTGTGTGTGTGTGTGTGTGTGTGTGTGTGTGTGTGTGTGTGTGTGTGTGTGTGTGTGTGTGTGGTACAGAGGCAGCGTCTAATCAACACGCGGACTTTGACCAATGGGGACTCAGATGGCCCGGTGAAAGGAGGGGACAGGCGGGCCACGGAAAACGGGCTGTCTGGGGTCGAGAGGGGTGCCAGCGTGCGAGATCACGAGACGGGCAACGATACGGAGAACGAAGACAACGAGAACAACGAGAATGACGAAGAGGAGGAGGAAGAGGATGGAGAAGGGCCGTTTGTGCCCTTCAAGTGTCCAGGTAGCTGAAATAATTACATGACCTTTGTGAGTTCTGAAGCTCAGTATGAATATCATTTCCATTGGTGGGCACTCAGAATTTGAGCCTTTCTTTAACCTCCATTTTCGGTGTCAATGGTAAATTAAGTACATTACTGTATGCCTTTTATTAGTTTTGTATCATAATGCGTTTGTAGCCGCGTTTGACACAGTACTTAGTAAAATTACAATGATTTACCTGGTGCTTGGTACTGCAACAATGCAGAATATGTTAATTGTGATAAAATCTCAAATTTAAAATCATATCAGAAAGTAGCTTGTTTTGTGTTCTAATGCGTATAAAGTAGGGGTGTCCCAAGCCAAAATGGATTTTGATATCGGTCCAATATCATCAAAAAAACAAGTATCTGGTTTATATTGACTTGCATGTAAAGTGTCTGATATGTCCTAAGAACAGTATCAAATAATCATAGTTGTATATTACTTACACATAAAAAGTCTCCAATTTAGGTATTAGAAAGTGTCCAATAACAAATATCACATCACATCATTCAACTTACTGCATCATGAGCTTAAAAGGGAACTGCACCTTTTTTGGAATTGTGCCTATTGTTTACAATCATTATGAAAGACATAACGACGGATGGATTTTTATTTTTTTTACGTATTCTAAAAAATAAATAAACGTAAATAAAAGTCAGCTTACACCGGAGCCAATGGGGGCTCCACTATTCCGCCCATAAAATCCAATAAATAACCATTCAAAAAGCGCCAACAATGCCCCGTTTACATTTTGTGACTTGAATATTAACCAAGCATATGATATTGATATTATAAGCGCTAACACAGACAAACTATTTAGATCAGCGCCGTGATCACTTCCGTTTGTTCCTATGTTTACATCATCAAGTGATCTGCCGCTTTCTCGCTTCTTTGCTCCCTGTAAGTTTATTGTAGCTCATAAACCATGCATCTCACCTGGACATGAGACATCTGAGGAGGTAATCCAACAAGTTGGGACACTTTAACAGCCAATTAGGACCTGGAACTGGCGAGGACGAAACGAAAAGTGCTTGTTTGCTCACCCCCCGCCCCCCACCCCGTTTCTTCGCGAGAATTTTTCATCAAAATGGGAATATATGAACATCCCAGAAGTCTGCATTCTAATGACAGCAGACCTTGTACAGTAATTGATGTTGTATTATGTTTGTTGGCTGAAGTCTGCAGTGAGTAATAATCAGTGATGAAGAAGAAAATAAGTCATGATGCATTTTTTAATTAATGCATGCTTAAAGGCCTACTGAAATGATTTTTTTTTATTTAAACGGGAATAGCAGATCCATTCTATGTGTCATACTTGATCATTTCGCGATATTGCCATATTTTTGCTGGAAGGATTTAGTAGAGAAAATCGACGATAAATTTCGCAACTTTTGCTCGCTGATAAAAAAAACCTTGCCCCTACCGGAAGTAGCGTGACGTCACAAGCGGTAGTGCTGCTCCCAATTCCCCGTTGTTTACAATGGAGCGAGAGATATTAGGAGCGAGAAAGTGACGATTACCCCATTAATTTGAGCGAGGATGAACGATTCGTGGATGAGGCACGTTAGAGTGAAGAACTAGAGGCAGTGCCGGACGTATCTTTTTTCGCTCTGACCGTAACTTAGGTACAAGCTGGCTCATTGGATTCCACACGCTCTCCTTTTTCTATTGTGGATCACGGATTTGTAATTTAAACCACCTCGGATACTATATCCTCTTGAAAATGAGAGTCGAGCACGCAAAATGGACATTCAGAGTGACTTTTATCTCCACGACAATACATCGGTGACACACTTAGCTACTGAGCTAACGTGATAGCATCGTTCTCAAATGCAGATAGAAACAAAAGAAATAAACCCCTGACTGGAAGGATAGACAGAAGATCAACAATACTATTAAACCATGTACATGTAACTACACAGTTACATCAACAGCCGTGCTCACCTGCGTTCCAGCGATCGGCGGCGCGACGAAGGACCCATCATCGACGAAGCTCTTAGCATGAGCTAACGTGATAGCATCTGTCTCAAATGCAGATAGAAACAAAATAAATAAATCCCTGACTGGAAGGATAGACAGAAGATCAACAATACTACTATCAGGAGACACCGAACCAAACACTGGACATGTAAATACACGGTTAATGTGTATTCGACGCCTGTCAAAGCGTAGCAATGCTGTTGCTAACGACGCTAACTTAACAACGGGACCTCGTCAGAGCTATGATAAAAACATTAGCGCTCCACCTACGCCAGCCAGCCCTCCTCAGCTCATCAACACCCGTGCTCACCTGCGTTCCAGCGTTTGACGATGCGGTCGGCGGCCCGGAGACGTAGGAAGTCAAGGTGAGTTTGCCGCTAGCGCGTCTGCTATCCAAGTCAAAGTCCTCGTTGTGTTGCTACAGCCAGCCGCATACACCGTTCTTCTTTGCAGCCTCCATTGTTCATTAAACAAATTGCAAAAGATTCACCAACACAGATGTCCAGAATACTGTGGAATTTTGTCGAAGAAAACAGAGCTCTGTGTATTGTGTCCAATATGGTCCAAACACTTCCGTGGATCTCTCGACGTCACGCGCATACGTCATCCTCCAAAGGCGTTTTGAACCGGAAGTTTAGCGGGAAATTTAAAATTGCACTTTATAAGTTAACCCGGCCGTATTGGCATGTGTTGCAATGTTAAGATTTCATCATTGATATATAAACTATCAGACTGCGTGGTCGGTAGTAGTGGGTTTCAGTAGGCCTTTAAAATGACAAAAAATACGTAAAAATTAAATGTTATTATAAATGTGCCCGTTACAACATTACATACATATATACTTCCATCATGTATATAAAACCCTAATGGAGGTGTTTGGATGTTTTTAAGGGCTCTATAGGCAGAATTAAACGGCTAGCGGACTTTTGATCGCATTTATTTAATATTTGGAATGCATTTTTTAAAAATCCATCCGTCGTCTTTCATAATGATTGTGAACTTTAGGCAAAATTCCCCAAAAAGTGCAGTTTATATGTGTCTATTATATGTCCAGACTGTAGTGTACATATATGTATATGTGTGTGTTGCAGGCGGTGTGTTTAACAAACTAAAGTGGCTGCTCGCCTGGCCTCTGTGTCTGCTGCTCTACTTCACCGTGCCCAACTGCGCCACACCTCGCTGGGAGAACTGGTTCATGCTGTCCTTCGTTTTTTCTACCCTGTGGATTGCTGCCTTTTCCTACATCATGGTGTGGATGGTGAGAGCTTTTACAGTCCGATACAGCAGGAGTGTCCAATCTTTTTTGCACCAAGGACCGGTTTAATGTAGGCATTATTACGTGTGGCATATAAGTGCAGCAAAATTAGTGCATAAAAAATACATCCAGCCATCCATCTTCTACCGTTTGTGTGCTGGAGCCTATCTCAGCTGCATTATAACTCACCATAACGTTGACTTAGTGGGGAGCCCTGGGCTTTTTCCCCTTGCAAAAAAATCTCTCCAAAACTTTTGTTTTTTACTCATTTTCGCTAACTTGTGGATTTATTTTTTGGCTAACGTATCTGATGCGTGATATATACGTAATACGTCATCGTCGACGACAAGAGCAGAGATACTAAATATAATAAAACTAGACATACTTACCATTAGTTCAAATGGATTTCTATTTCTATAGATTTCTATTTACATTCTAAAAGTTAGTCATTCATATTTTTTGCAATATTCCTTACATAAATACATGTATGAATGCTTTTTGATGCTATTTTCCATGTGTAAACACATCTACACAACTACCGGTACAAGTGCAATAATGCTATGTGCAATGATACCAGCAATTTAACTTAGTAGATAAGGGGGTATATTTTCTTCCTAGAGCACATTTATTAAATGCAACAATTTAGCACAATTGCACTTTAGCAATTTCTCCATCTGCTTTATGCACTTGAACTACTATGGTGACTTTATTCTTGATCTGTCCTGAGCAAAGGCCATGCAGCAACACTTTTAATCTCCAGTTTATTTTATTTGTGTTATTATATCTGAGTGTGTATTTTATTGTACTGTTTATGTCTGATGTTGGTGCTGTCTAACTGAACTTTTTACGGACCTTGTAGTAAACACCATCTACCTGCCAGGTACTGCAGATGGAAATTAGCTTTTGACTACAATCTGACGCATTTATATTTTATATATTTAATAATGTGCATTGTCCCATGTAACAAATATAACAAATGGCCACATCATATCAGGAGTTTTATTATACAACAAGCTAATTGGTGTGTCTAGTCAGTGGGACAGGCAAGAGTTAAGTTAGGGAAAAGGTGGTCCTTCATGAATTATTTAATGTTTCTGTGCGCCCGGTAGAAAACGGAGGACCGGTGGTTGGGGACCACTGCGAAACCGGATAGACAGTCGAAAACAAGCGGATGGAAAAACATTGCTTTGGGTTTTGTGATTGACTGGCAAGCAGCCCAGGGTCTAAAGTAGTCCTTCTCAAATAGTGGGCAGTGGGGCGTGGTGCGAAGTTTTTTTGGCGTACCAGAATATGATGAAGCGCATGTCACACTTGACTTCACTGTAACCACGGTGGGAGCTTACAATGTTATGCAGAGGTATAGTTATAAAAATATTACAGACAAATTATACTATCTATAGTCACGGTGGAGAGTGAGGGGTTGTTAAATATTTTCTTCCTCCCGGGGGGAGCATAACAGAAAATGTTTTAGAAGCACTGGTCTAAAGTGATCTGTCATAGGCTCCAGCTCGCCTGTTAACCTGAACATGAGAAGTGATAGAACAAAATTATGAATATTGTTCTTGTTCAGAGGTGGGTCAAGTAGCCGGTGCCTTCAATTTGACCCGTAAGACTTCATGAGTCATATTGAGACTTTAGCTCGCAGGGAATTCTCAATTTAATTTAAAAAGTCTGATGGTCGTAATTCAATATTTTCAACAATATGTGGTCTATACAAGGAATTCAGGTCAGGTATTGTGCTCAGAAAATAACCAAGCACAGCATTTATTTATATGACCCACTGCAAACAACCTTCCATAGTTATGGTGAAAAAAAACATCCAACACAAAATGTCAACACACGGTCACACATAACTAGAGATGTCCGATAATGGCTTTTTTGCCGATATCCGATATTCCGATATTGTCCAACTCTTAATTACCGATTCCGATATCAACCGATACCGATATATACAGTCGTGGAATTAACATATTATTATGCCTAATTTTGTTGTGATGCCCCGCTGGATGCATTAAACAATGTAACAAGGTTTTCCAAAATAAATCAACTCAAGTTATGGAAAAAAAAATGCCAACATGGCACTGCCATATTTATTATTGAAGTCACAAAGTGCATTGTTTTTTTTAACATCCCTCAAAACAGCAGCTTGGAATTTGGGACATGCTCTCCCTGAGAGAGCATGAGGAGGTTGAGGTGGGGGCGGGGTTGGGGGGGGGTGTATATTGTAGCGTCCCGGAAGAGTTAGTGCTGCAAGGGGTTCTGGGTATTTGTTCTGTTGTGTTTATGTTGTGTTACGGTGCGGATGTTCTCCCGAAATGTGTTTATCATTCTTGTTTGGTGTGGGTTCACAGTGTGGCGCATATTTGTAACAGTGTTAAAGTTGTTTATACGGTCAACCTTAGTGTGACCTGTATGCCTGTTGACCAAGTATGCCTTGCATTCACTTGTGTGTGTGAAAAGCCGAAGATATTATGTGATTGGGCCGGCACGCAAAGGCAGTGCCTTTAAGGTTTATTGGCGCTCTGTACTTCTCCCTACGTCCGTGTACACAGCGGCGTTTTAAAAAGTCATGAATTTTACTTTTTGAAACCGATAGCTATAATTTTGAAACCGATACCGATAATTTCCGATATTACATTTTAAAGCATTTATCGCCCGATAATATCGGACTGACGATATTATCGGACATCCCTACACATAACACATACTGCTCACTGAACTTTGTGGATATTATAAAAAAAAACTTTCATGCACCATAACAATTCAAAATGACACCCAAATCTATTACAAAGCATGATGGGAAACATGCAAAACACTCTCCACATTTATCCATCTTTGGCGCATTTTAGCTGCTTGATTTTTCTGATCGATTACAAAACTTTAAGGAGGTCGTCACGGAAGTAAACAAGGTAGGAGTCGAATATTCATATACTCTTAATATCTAATTAAATCAATTATTAATTATACATCCATTTTAGTATAATGATAATATGTACATATATATTTGCCCCAAGTCAAAAACTTTGGACACCCCTGCTTTAGAGTAAAGTAAAAGTTAAAAAAAATGGTCATCCCAATAATTTCTTTGTAAAAGTATGTAAGTGTTTACTGAAAAACTACTCAAGCACTACATAACTGTATAATTGTTTTTGACTTATTTAGTTGTTATTTTTTAATGGTTGTAGGACTACAACTGTAGTTGGTGTGTGTGTGTGTGTGTGTGTGTGTGTGTGTGTGTGTGTGTGTGTGTGTGTGTGTGTGTGTGTGTGTGTGTGTGTGTGTGTGTGTGTGTGTGTGTGTGTGTGTGTGTGTGTGTGTGTGTGTGTGTGTGTGTGTGTGTGTGTGTGTAATGGTCAGAGGTCACCTCACGAGAAGAGGACAAAGAAGGGGAAAATTATTGATTGGTCAAAGTGGTTGGTACACAATAATTAGTTGGGACACACGAAGGATCTGACTCTAAATCAGAATCCAGGAAGTTAATAAGCTCATCTCTAGAACCACCAAGGTCACAATCATCCCAGGAAATGTGAGACAGAGGATTAGGAACAGCATTGGAAGTTGAACTAAAATAGGCAGGATCAAAGCCAGAATCAGAGTTAGAAAGGAGATTTTGAGTTCACGCTCAGAATTATCAAGGTCGGGAGAATCTGTATCACACCACATTGTGGGGGATAAAAAGTAATATAGGAAAGTAAGGAGTTGAAACAGGGTGATTGGCCACAAAAGACGAGTCTTGACATGTAAGGGGAATTAGACAAACAAGGAGAGCGAGAACTAAATAAAAAATTAACTTGTAACGGGTAATTATAGAAAGGGTAGTAATAATAATAATAATAATGGATTAGATTTTATATCGCGCTTTTCTATTGTTAGATACTCAAAGCGCTCACAGAGAAGTGGGAACCCATCATTCATTCACACCTGGTGGTGGTAAGCTACATTTGTAGCCACAGCTGCCCTGGGGTAGACTGACGGAAGCGAGGCTGCCAGTTTGCGCCTACGGCCCCTCCGACCACCACCTATCATTCATTCATCATTCATTCAGCAGTGTGAGCGGCACCGGGGGCAAGGGTGAAGTGTCCTGCCCAAGGACACAACGGCAGCGATTTGGATGTCCAGAGGCAGGGAGCGAACCTGCAACCCTCAGGTTTCTGGCACGGCCGCTCTACCCACTACGCCATACCGCCCCAAAGATAGATAGTAGGCAAGCTGACGGCGTTTAGGGCGGCGGCGAGGACGCTGGTGCCATGTGCTTGCAGCTGGGTCCATTTCTTGGTCTGATCATACTGTCACGGTTGTGGATGTGGAGGCTTGGGGAGGAGGACCCAAATGCAGGAAAGCAAGGTGAAGGAACACGGTTGTGCTGATTAGCGATGAGGTGGCGACTTGTCCAGGGTGTACCCCGCCTTCCGCCCGAATGCAGCTGACATAGGCTCCAGCACCCCCTGCGACCCCGAGAGGGACAAGCGGTAGAAAGTGGATGGATGGATGGATGGATGGATGGATGGATGGATGGAAGGAAGGTTTATTCCAACAAGGAGGACAGGACATAAGACAATCAGACAAACACAAGACAGCAAATAGAGGGCCAAATACACTGACAAATTAGATAACTGAATACACCTGGACTAAACACAAGAGGAAGGATAATGGATTGTAGGAAAACAGGGCCAGGGCAAGACACAGCTGCAACCAATAATACTAACAAGCACACGGGGAACACAAAACATAGGAAGAATAACACAAAACATAAACCAAGCCATGACCCGGGCAACAGATCATGACGTCTTCCTCCCAGTGTTATGTGCTCTTATAAGCAACATACAGTATATGTCCTGCGTATACATGACAGAAAATATGCTAAGTTGATTGTGTGAGCTATTTTGCTTAGTAGGTCAGTTTTTCGTGCTATCAAGTTTGCACATATTTTCACACACGCAAACTTTTAACAGATAAGGTGTCAAGACTGGGTTCTTGGGTTTTGCTTCACCGGAAGGCAAAGGAAAATTGCCGCGTGCAAGACGTGAATTTAAATACATGATTTAATTTTAACAAATAAAAAACTACAAAAAAAAGGGAAGCAAACAAAAGGCGCGCACAAAGGCGGAAATACAAACTTGACTATGAAACAAAAGACATGCACGTGGGCACAAAAACTATGAACAATAAACAAAAACACTAACTGTGGCATAAATGAACAAAACTTACTTGGCAAAGACCTGTGACACGACATGAAGCAGAGTGATGAAATAGAGTGAGGACGCCAGGACGAACAACAGAAACAGGCAGATTTAAATAGTGACGTGATCAGTGAAAACAGGTGCGTGACAAGACAGGTGAACAGGTGCGTGACATGACAGGTGAAAACTAATGGGTGACCATGGAAACCAAACCAAACAAGGAAGTGCAACCAGGAACTAAAAAGAGTCCAAAAAACAAACACATGGCCAAAACAAAAACGTGAACAGACATGACGCATGACCAAAACAAAAACATGAACAGACATGACAGAACCCCCCCCTTACGGACAGATCCCAGATGTCCAGAAAACAGGATCAAGAGTCATGGGAGGGCGGGAGGGGGATGTGGCGGTGGGTCGCCAGGCCAAGTGGCCCCGAATCCACCGAGGCATAGTCATGTGGCGGCGGCGTTCCACTCGCCGCCGCCACAGGCGAGGTGGGCGACCCGGGAAGGGCCACATGCGTGGCCGACTAAGAGGTGGGCCCACTTGGCGTGGCGGACGACTAGGTAGTGGCCACATTCGTGGCCGACGAGGAGGCAGGCGCGTCGTCGTCGTTGCAGGCGTGGAAGCAGCCGATGACGCAGGTGCAGCAGACTAAGCAGGCAGCGAAGCTCGGCGTGGTGCGTCAGGCGGAGAGTCTCTGAGTGGCGGGTCTTGGCGAGGGTCTTGGTCTTGGTCTTGGTCTTGGCGTGGGGGGTCTTGGTCTTGGTCTTGGCGGGGGTCTTGGTCTTGGCGTGGGGGGTCTTGGTCTTGGACTTGGCGTGGTTGATCTTGGTCTTGGACTTGGCGTGGTTGGTCTTGGTCTTGGACTTGGCGTGGTTGGTCTTGGACTTGGTCTTGGCGTGGTTGGTCTTGGCGTGGTTGGTCTTGGACTTGGTCTTGGCGCGGTTGGTCTTGGACTTGGTCTTGGTGTGGTGGTGCTTGGGCTTGGTCTTGGTTTGGAGGTGCTTGGTTTTGGCGTGGAGCTGCAACTGGCGGCACTTGGCGTCGTGGAGCTGCGACTGGCGGCACTGGGCGTCGTGGAGCTGCGACTGGCGGCACTGGGCGTCGTGGAGCTGCGACTGGCGGCACTGGGCGTCGTGGAGCTGCGACTGGCGGCACTGGGCGTCGTGGAGCTGCGACTGGCGGCACTAGGCGTCGTGAAGCTGCGACTGGCGGCACTGGGCGTCGTGGAGCTGCGACTGGCGGCACTGGGCGTCGTGGAGCTGCGACTGGCGGCACTGGGCGTCGTGAAGCTGCGACTGGCGGCACTTGGCGTCGTGAAGCTGCGACTGGCGGCACTTGGCGTCGTGAAGCTGCGACTGGCGGCACTTGGCGTCGTGCAGCTGCGAATGGCGGCACTTGGCGTCGTGAAGCTGCGACTGGCGGCACTTGGCGGCGTGGAGCAGGTAGCGGAACTTGGCGTGGAGCTACCACGGGTGGCGCTTGGCGTGGAGCTGCGACTGGTGGCGCTTGGCGTGGAGCTGCGACTGGTGGCGCTTGGCGTGGAGCTGCGACTGGTGGCGCTTGGCGTGGAGCTGGGCATGGTGGAACTTGGCATGGTCGAAAAACTGGTGGTGGCGGCCGTGCTGGTGGCTGTGGCTTGGCATGGCGATGCTGAACCACCCCACCTGAACATTTCCCAGCCCTAGCCCCCCCCTCAAGGAGCGGATACCAGACGCGCTCCCCTCTGTCTGGAACCGTTTTTTGGGGTGGGTGGAGGGAGGACAGGAGGGGGGTAAAATCCTCCCCTATCAATTGTCCAAAATGTCTCTCTTTTTGTACCTGGGATTGAGGGGGTGAAAAAAAAAAATTTGTGACTTGGGCGTGGCTTGAGTCCTGGGGGGCGGGGCATGAAATTCAGATGGCTGTGACTGATATGCTCTAATGTCCAAAATCATGTTCTGATAATATTTGATCATAGAAACAGAGTCCTTTGTTGAGGGTGGCTGATCAAAAGTAAAAGAGTTCAGAGAAAAAAAATCTTGAGCTGTGATGTCATCAGGGTGAAGCCGGGCTGCCTGTGGCTTGCTTCCGCCCGGAGGGGGAGGAGCTTGCGGGAGTGAGGCGTCCTCTTTGTTTGCGGAAGCCCTCCCTGACGTCCTTCGTCGGGAGCGGCGCTTCCGGGATTGCGGTGACGCAGTGCAGTCCTCGGACCAAATGGAGTCTCTGTACTCCATGGAGGAGTAGCGCAGCGATTCCTCCTCCATGGCGCGGAGGACTTCCCTCGCTGCCTCGTCAAAACCGTCCATTTTTTTTGCGGAGAAACTCTTCTGCTGGCGTCCTACTGTCAGGACTTGGTTCTTGGGTTTTGCTTCTCCGGAAGGCAAAGGAAAATTGGCGCGTGCAAGACATGAATATAAATACATGATTTAATTTTAACAAATAAAAAACTACAAAAAAAAGGGAAGCAAACAAAAGGCGCGCACAAAGGCGGAAATACAAACTTGACTATGAAACAAAAGACATGCACGTGGGCACAAAAACTATGAACAATAAACAAAAACACTAACTGTGGCATAAATGAACAAAACTTACTTGGCAAAGACCTGTGACACGACATGAAGCAGAGTGATGAAATAGAGTGAGGACGCCAGGACGAACAACAGAAACAGACAGATTTAAATAGTGATGTGATCAGTGAAAACAGGTGCGTGACAAGACAGGTGAACAGGTGCGTGACATGACAGGTGAAAACTAATGGGTGACCATGGAAACCAAACCAAACAAGGAAGTGCAACCAGGAACTAAAAAGAGTCCAAAAAACAAACACATGGCCAAAACAAAAACATGAACAGACATGACGCATGACCAAAACAAAAACATGAACAGACATGACATAAGGCTCATAGAGAGTTGAGATTAGCAGTACTTTCTTAAAGGAACAAGACTAAATTGTGTGTTTCATAGGCACATAACCACTTAGTGTGGTCATAATGCTTGCTGCTTGTTATTGGGATCAATTACTTATTATACTCAATCAAATTAATCTATTTAAAAATAACATTTTGTTTTTACATTCTGTCTATTTTACAATGAACCAAAACAAACTATAGAGTGTTTATATCTTTACTATTCCGACTTGGTACTGATGACATTTTACGAGAGGACCTTACTAAAGAATAGTCACATGCCCGGGTCATGGCTTGGTTTATGTTTTGTGTTTTTTTTTTTTGGTCCATTTTTGATTAGATCTTTTTTTTTTTAACCTGTGAAAAGCCACGGATGTAACTTTGCTTTCAAACTGTCGTCGAGATCAATTGTTTTAAAGGCCTACTGAAATGAAATTTTCTTATTTAAACGGGGATAGCAGATCCATTCTATGTGTCATACTTGATCATTTCGCGATATTGACATATTTTTGCTGAAAGGATTTAGTAGAGAACATCGACGATGAAGTTTGCAACTTTTGGTCGCTGATTAAAAAAGCCTTGCCTGTACCGGAAGTAGCGTGACGTCGCAGGTTGAAAGGCTCCTCACATTTCCCCATTGTTTACATCAGCAGCGAGAGCGATTCGGACCGAGAAAGCGACGATTACCCCATTAATTTGAGCGAGGATGAAAGATTCGTGGATGAGGAACGTGAGAGTGAAGGACTAGAGTGCAGTGCAGGACATATCTTTTTTCGCTTTGACTGTAACTTAGGTACAAGGGCTCATTGGATTCCACACTTTCTCTTTTTTCTATTGTGGATCACGGATTTGTATTTTAAACCACCTCGGATACTATATCCTCTTGAAAATGAGAGTCGAGAACGCGAAATGGACATTCACAGTGACTTGTATCTCCACGACAATACATCGGCGAAGCACTTTAGCTACGGAGCTAACGTGATAGCATCGTGCTTAAATGCAGATAGAAACAAAAGAAATAAGCCCCTGACTGGAAGGATAGACAGAAGATCAACAATACTACCAAACACTGGACCTGTAACCACACGGTTAATGCTGTACCACCTGGCAAAGCCTAGCAATGCTGTTGCTAACGACGCCATTGAAGCTAACTTAGCTACGGGACCTCGACAGAGCTATGCTAAAAACATTAGCTCTCCACCTACGCCAGCCCTCATCTGCTCATCAACACCCGTGCTCACCTGCGTTCCAGCGATCGACGGCGCGACGAAGGACTTCACCCGATCATCGATGCGGTCGGCGGCTAGCGTCGGATAGCGCGTCTGCCATCCAACTCAAAGTCCTCCTGGTTGTGTTGCTGCAGCCGGCCGCTAATACACCGATCCCACCTACAGCTTTCTTCTTTGCGGTCTCCATTGTTAATTGAACAAATTGCAAAAGATTCACCAACACAGATGTCCAGAATACTGTTGAATTTTGCGATGAAAACAGAGCTGTTTGTATTGGGATACAATGTGTCCCAATACTTCCGCTTCAACCATTGACGTCACGCGCAAACGTCATCATACCTAGACGTTTTCAACCGGAAGTTTCCCAGGAAATTAAAAATTGCACTTTATAAGTTAACCCGGCCGTATTGGCATGTGTTGCAATGTTAAGATTTCATCATTGATACATAAACTATCAGACTGCGTGGTCGGTAGTAGTGGGTTTCAGTAGGCCTTGAAGGGATTTTAAAAAAGGGGGGCTTTGCGGTCAAGAAATATCACTCGTTTAAACCGTCATGGTTTGTTCTGTCCCTCAGGTTACAGTGATTGGCTTCACTCTCGGTATCCCGGATGTCATCATGGGCATCACCTTCCTGGCAGCGGGTACCAGCGTCCCTGATTGTATGGCCAGCCTCATCGTGGCCAGACAAGGTAGTCATTCACACAGTGACCCCCTTTACTTGCTCACACTATCCCTGTATTAACCAATATTACAATGTTTAATAGGGAACCTGAATTTTCAGATTGTTGATTTTTAATCAAAGTCATTATCACAATCAGAATCAGCTTTATTGACCAAGTAAGTTTAACCACACAAGGAATTTGACTTGGTAGGCTGTGCTTTTTTTTTTTTATGTAAAAAAACAACTAACTAAAAATATAAACAAGTACTTAAATAAGTATTATGTGCAAGCGCGGAAGAGCCAACGGATGCTTGTGGTGATGAATCGGGCGGGTTCGCCTCGTCTGTCGTTGTCCGCAGCAAGTCCTCGGCCGCGCCAAGTACTGCCAGCTGTTTTGTAGACGAAGGAAAGCGCATGAAACTTTGCAGGTTGTTTTATAATACTGAGTAATTCATTCTAATTGCCAGTAGTTTTCTCGCTTGCGCATTACGTACTTACCTAGGTGGAAGAAAAAGTAGTTCCCACCAGTCATGTTTCATTTAGACAAGATCTTAGTTAGAGATCGGTAGGTTGTGAGTTCAAACCCCGGCCGAGTCATACCAAAGACTATGAAAAAATGGGACCCATTACCTCCCTGCTTGGCACTCAGCATCAAGGGTTGGAATTGGGGGTTAAATCACCAAAAATGATTCCCGGGCGCGGCACCGCTGCTGTCCACTGCTCCCCTCACCTCCCAGGGGGTGAACAAGGGGATGGGTCAAATGCAGAGGACAAATTTCACCACACCTAGTGTGTGTGACAATCATTGGTACTTTAACTTTAACTTTAACTTAAGTTACTTTACACTATGTTGCTGTTGGTGATATACATTATCTCAAAACCCTAAAGCATCAAAAGTATCGATATTTTGATTTGAGAATATCGGTATCTGCGGTATCAATATTTTAGTATTGATTCGCTCATGACGAGTAAGCACGCTTCGCAGGAGGACCAGCCGGAACAGGAGGTATGCCGGAACGCCTCAACTTGTGTTGCCAGGCTTATATAAGGCTTTTAATTTTTTTGCGGCTCCAGACCTCTTTCATCATTTTAGTTTGCTGACCCTTGGCCTAAGGGGAAGAAACTGTTCTTATGTCAGGTTGTTTTGGCGTACAGTGATTTGTAACGCCTGCTGGAGGGGAGGAGTTTACTTTAAACAGTTTGTGAGTAGGGTGTGAGGGGTGTGCAGTGATGCTACTTGTTCTTTTCCTGACCCTGAACCAGTATGAGTCCTGGATGGGCGGATGGTCGACACCGATTATCTTTTGTGCAGTCCTGATTGTCCGTTGCAGTCTGTCTCTGTCCGGCTTGGTTGCAGATCCAAACCAGACAGTGATAGAGGTGCACATGACGGACTGAATGATGGCTGTGTAGAACATGATCAGCAGTTCCTTTGGCAGGTTGAACCTCTTGAGCTGACGTAGGAAGTATGTGCCTTTTTTCTGATTGTGTCTATGTAGGAGGTCCACTTTATGTCCCTTGAGATTGTGGATCCCAGGAACCTGAAAGAGTTCACAATAGACACCATGTTGTTTGGAAGGTTGAGGGGGAGTGAGGGGGATTCCTCCTAAAGTCCACTGTCATCTCCACAGTCTTAAGTGAGTAGCCTCCAGATGGTTCTGACTGTACCAGAGAGCCAGCTGTTCCACTTCCTGCCTGTTGGCAGACTCGTCGCCATCATACGGTGGTGTTGTCTGCAAACTTCACGAGTTTCACAGAAAGATCCCCCGAGGTGCAGTCATTAGTGTAGGGGGAGGGGGGGGGGGGGACAGTGTGGAGAGATCACACCTCTGGGGGGCGCTAGTGCTGATTGTTCGAGCGCTGGATGTGATGCTCCCCAGCCTTACATGCTTCATCCTGTCTGTCAGGAAGTTGGTGATCTACTGACAGGCGGAGGCCGGTACTGTGAGCTGGGTGAGTTTGCTGTGCTGCATATCCGGGATGATGGTGTTAAATGCAGAGCTGAAATCCACAAACAGAATCCTAGCATAGGTCCCAGGGGAGTCAAGGTGATGCAAGATGTGGTTGAGTCCCATGTATACATCATAGGTCGCATAGGCAAAAATCAGGAGGTCCAGCAGGGGGCCTATGATGTCCTTCAGGCGGCACAGCCCCAGTCTCTCTAAGGACTTCATGACCACAGACATCAGGGTGACCAGACTATGTATATTACACAATTTTAACATAATTAGAACTTATATTTAAATTGTTCTTACCGCGGATGGGTTTCGTACCCAAGATCTTCTGCTTTGTGTAGCAAGTACTAATAACACCAGCCACAGAGCCACCGGAAGTAGAACACGGAAAATGTGTTTTCATATTGTAATCAGTGACAGAACATTATGTGGCTCGGAATAAGTTTCGGGTAAAATTTCATATGAAGCGCCTTGTCATTCAATAATTTTAATTTTTTAATGTGCTTCTTCGTGCAAAATCCCCCTGCTGCTTTGGTTCCTTTGTCCATCTCTTCACGGTCCATAATACAGGTTTAACACTTTTAACTGTTGCCTGTAGGTCGGGATGAGGTGAATCAGAATAGAGTCCTAAAGATGCCTGGGGAACAGAGTGATAACAGTCCTTTATCGCTGTGTAGCAGTGGTCCAGTGTATTAGCTCCCCTTGTGGGGCACTTAATATGCTGTCTGCATTTGAGATGTTCATGGGTTAAATTTGCTCCAGAATTATGACCATCTTATTAGCCAGGGAATGGACATTGACCAGGTGAATGGATAGAAATGCAGTGTGTAATCCCAACTGCCTCAGTTAAACGAGCCCGCCTGCTCATTTTTTCCGTCTTCAACGTTTCCGTCTATAGAAAGCTGCTGTTCCACCGGTGAGAATCTCTGCGTAACTCTCTGGTTCAATATAAACCGATTAAAAGAGTTTGGCAGAGGACTGTTCAATGTTTAAGAGTTCTTGACCAGAGGAGGGCAGCAGAATACTGCAGATTTAAAGGAAAGCACAACAACTTCTAGACAGCGCAATACGGTGGCAACCATCCGCAGCGTCATCTTGATCCCCACACCCCCCAAAAAAAGTATTTTAATGGTAGTGGAGTGACAATTGTTTTTAGTGACACCTAATTGTCACAATAACTAATTACGTTAAGCTTGTGATGCAGTTAGTTGAATGATGCGGACACGTTTGATACTGGATATTTTCTAATTCACTTCTAACTTGAAGACTTTGTATGTGTAAGTAATATGCAACTATAATTATTTGATATTTGTTTATAGTGACAAGTGTGCTGGTTTAGACTGCATGTCTAGCCTGTGTGCTGTTGTGTGCTGAGCTGTTGTGTGGCTGCTAGCTCCTAGCAGCCTATAACCGACCGACCATGATTACCTTTTGTAAATAACTTGACTAAAATACAAAAAAATCCCAACCTTGTGTGTTTATTGGAGGACATTTAGATGTCAACTGGCTGTCCAGCTTTGCACAAGTAAACACGCTGCAGGACTACTTGTATCAGAGATTATATCACACATTTTACATGCTAAACCCATTTCCTCCAATACTCGTATTTTTCTTTTTTTTCTTTTGCTGATATCAGAACAGTATCAATATTGGATTCTACCACCGCTAATATTAGATCATATAAAAACGGAATATGACGTGCTTATTGATCTCGCTGCTCGGATGGCAAAGGATTATGGGATTTGTTTGAGTCCATCAGGGCGTAGAAGGGAGGCAATAATGGACACAGCGAATGTCGACAACCCCTCTTTGCATACCAACTCTTCAAGTCCTTGTCGAGCGTGATCTTTTTAGTACTAAAACGACGTCAACATACATGATCGATTGATTCTGCCAACATAGAATGTGGGAGCCAAAGAAGTAATTTCTATGAAAAATGGTCTGTTTATGTTGACATGTGTTATATTGTAATAATAAAATAATAATAATAAACTCATAATAACCCCCTCAATTCCTCCAAAAGACAGATTAACTTGCTGGACTATAAAAACAGTATAACATACATACATGAACGTGGATGCATATGCAAAAGTGCAATATATTTATCTGTACAGTAATCTATTTATATCTGCACCTTCTTTTGTAAATGCAAACACTGCACCTTATTGCTCTTTTATCCTGCACTACAACGAGCTAACGCAACAAAATGTTGTTCTTATCTGTACTGTAAAGTTCATATTTTAATGACAATTAAAGGAAGTCTAAGTCTATTGTCAACTTCATCATCATTGACAAGCAGCGTGAGACAACAAAAGTAATAAAACATGGACGCAGCCACTTCTTGTTCAGTGCAAAGTAAGCTAAAAAAAAAAAAAAAAAACTCAACTAAGTCACAAGTAAATGTACAAACAATGGATCGTTTCTGTTATGTCGACAGCCGCTTATGTTGACAGGAGTCAGCCAGTCTGAAGGGTGTCGACATTAACGTTTTCCACTGTGCCAATAATATTGTCAACACGTCTTGTCTTGAAGAGAAATGTCAACCTTGACAGGAATATTTAATGGCGCTGTATTAAAAACGGGAAAGCTCGACGGGGTTCCTTTCATCCGTGCTTTTTCTCTCTTCCCTCATCAAATATTTAGGGAGTTTAGTCTGGGCGTGCAGAGAGGCACATCATCGCCTTAGCTTCAGGTAGTCTTTTATATTTTGTTTATTGTCAGGGTCGTCAGCCACACAATCTTACCTTTGTATTGACCTACCATTTCCTGTCCTGTGTTTGTCTGCTCTTACAACTTCCTCTCTGTTCCTCTGTGCAGGAATGGGTGACATGGCAGTGTCCAACTCCATCGGCAGTAACGTGTTTGACATCCTGGTGGGCCTTGGCCTCCCCTGGGCCCTGAAGACCCTCGCTATTAACTACGGCTCTGATGTAAGCAGCACACCACAACAAAAAACACACGCTATTCATTATGAATGATTGCCGATAAAAGATGGTCGAGTTCAAATCAGTTGAGGTTCCTTATTTAGGGCTCTGCCAGTCCCATTGTTCAAAAAACCCTTCTCAAATATGCTGATTTCTAGAGCTGTCCAATTATTTATTATTGATCTTACGCCATGCTAATTCATAGGCCTCGCAGTGCACAGAGCAATAAGGCAGCCCAAGTTGGAAACAAAAAACTGCCCGTTACAGAGGGCGACAAAATAATTATTAGGGCTGGCATCGCAAAAACACTCTACGCCTAAACTAATAGGGGGTCCTCATGATCATGGCCTCAGCTTTTGTAAATATTTGAAGATTTTGTTATTTCATTTAGTTGAAAAAAAATGTCAACTAAAATCAATCTTTGCTGTGAAAATGTATTCATGCAAAATGGTTCATTCCTGCTGGTCGCAGCAAACCGAGCAAGGAAAGGTTCACTCAACACAGATGTCATAACATGGTCAAAGCTCACATTTATACAGTCACACACAGAGCCAACATTTGGGAACCAGGATGAGGTGATGAGTTTTTTTTACAATTTAAATTCATGGAGACATTACTAGCTGCAGACTCCAGCTCCCCCCACAAAATGGATGGATGGCTTAGCAGCTGCATGCTGCATGTAATAACTGTTGTAGAAACATTATTATAGTTTATCATAAGATTTTTACATGTGTTATAAGGTTTTTACTAGGGCTGTCAAAAAATGTCGATGCGCGGATTAATCACGCAGTTTACTGTATTTTTTGTAATGATACATGGACTTACAACTAGTTGAATGACACCTCCAACATGGCCTGAGGGGGTCTGTATCGCTTTTACTGGCACTTAGCATCTTTGAGGAGGGTAGCAGGAACCTTTCCACAAAAAAAACTACAAATGTGCTGACTTGCTTTACGGCACACA